>NC_135394.1:13970000-14270000 GCF_051989625.1 Stigmatopora argus
TGGCTTTAGTGAGAAGAAAAAAAAAACAGTAATCCAATACAATATTACATTCCTTGCTGATGTGGTTTTACATTATTCTGCTAACTATTCTTTCTGCTTTTGTTCTCATTCTGCATCCATCCTATGGTATTTCCTGTGTTTGTTCATTTTCAACCGTCTCCATGCATAAACTATTTATTGCTAAATATATAGTTTATTGCTATAGACAATAGCACCTTTCTTCACATTCTGTAAAGTATTTAAGGTGCTTATTTCAACATCTGCTGCTTATACTGTGCATATACACAAACGGTACATCTAGTTTTATATTCCGTATCATATTGTTCTCTGCATACAGTATATCATAAGCAGTGTGTTTTTACTGATATATTTTTTAAAGTTCAACTGCTTATAAGCCGTAAATACTTTCCAGATTGCAGTTTCCTTGTTTTATGACGTCTACTCATTGTCCAGTATTACTACACAACAAAAAGACAATACTATAAAGTGTTTTTAAATCATTCAAGTGAAGGCTCGCAATGGGAATATTGAATTAGACGGGGCAAATGTATGCTAAGAAAGCGTTTTGGATTTTGGCTTTTATCAAATTGTGCTCCTGTAATCCACTTGATTGTGGCAAAACCTGATTTGTTTTCCTCCTCACTTTCAAACTATTCAAAGCATCCATCCATTTTTCATTGCGCTTATCCTCAGTAGGCTTTTAACATAATAAGGCCTTATTCTTTCCTTTTGAAATGCCATAAGAAAAGTTTTCCTCCACCGCCAGCATAAAACTGAATATTTTGCAGTTGTACATTTGTGATGCAAAACAATGCAAAGGGAAGAAAAGGAACAAAATGTGCTGCTCAAGGGCTCGGCGGCGGCATCCAATTTGAACTTCATCTGCCTTTCGCAAAGCTCTAACTCAACGGAACGGCTATTAAAACCAAAGCAATTCCCAAAAGGTCTCAATTCAGTGAGGCGAAATTTCGTGGAAAGACGCTTAGCGGGACAATTAAAATGCGAGCGCATGCAAATGACAATCGAGCGGCAAAGTGGTTTAATATGAAGCCACTTGATTGATTTTCGTGTTCATTGATTTTTTTTTTACCGGGGTACACGAAAGGAAACAACTGCCGGCGGGATGGCGAGGTGATTAGCGATGAGCAATACAGAGAAAAGAGCCATCGCGGTAACGATAACAGGAAGTGAGATGAGTTTGTGTTGCCCCCCCCCCCCGGCCCACCACTCTATCACCTCCGTTAAAAAGGTTCCCCCTATATAAACAGCCTTCTCGCTGCCTATTACACAGATAGTACATTAGGACAGAGCTGCGTTGAACAATGTAAACACAGCCGTCTCGAGGTACCCGGGATTGAACGGTGGTGTGGTGGGAGGGGCTTTAGAAAGCATTGGAGTGGAGAGAAGGGGGGAGTTGTCCCGGGTTTCTTCCTGGGGAGTGAACTGCATCAGATGTGATCATCTCTAGCCAAACACAGGAAGGAAGACAAATACGTGACAAACGCATCCCCCTCCTAACTTTGCTTCGGTATAAGGGAGGGTTGTCTCAATCACAGATGGTTGGACGTGCAACAGTTGGCGCAATGCGGTGAAAAATAGGACAAAGAAATGCAGAAGGATATGAGACGTGGGTGAATTGAAATGGAACGCAATATGAAAAATGGACTTTTTAATTGTTTGTGTACAAATAGCAGATTCACAAGGATGCATGCAAAGACCAAGTACATCTTTAGGGGTGGAGTCTCTTTCTGGAAATGTGTGTTGAGATAAGAGGGACAGCAGATTCTCCCAGTTCAAATGGAATGGGAGTCTACTAATGATCAACTCATTTAAATTCACAGTAGGCTGAAAGCGCCAGATTTCACAGTGATGACTTCAATGAAATGAAAGTGACGGAACACCAGAATAAAGTACAAAGAGGGGACCTGTCACTCAATGTCAGTTTCCTATCATCAGAATTTTGAGAATGCTTTTCCCTAACTTATCTCCCACGAGAAGACAAATCGCCACAGAACAGAACAAGCTACAAGTTTTACCCTAACAAAGTATTCCTTACCAATCTCGACAGTAATTTTTTTGTACGTAGTACCTAGGTTTACAATGTCTTCTGTGTCTGTGCTTGCTACTGTCTTGCAACTGCAACCAAGAAATTTCCAGAATACGGCATGAAATAAAGTTCTAACCTAACCAAACCTAACTTAACCTAACCCAACTTAACCTAACCTAACTTAACCTAACTTAATCTAACCTAACGTAACCTAACGTAACGTAACCTAACGTAACGTAACCTAACGTAACCTAACCTAACTTAACCTACCCTACCCTAACCTACCCTAACCTACCCTAACCTACTCTAACCTACTCTAACCTACTCTAACCTACCCTAACCTACCCTAACCTACCCTAACCTCGTCGAAGAACGGTTTAACCAGCCGTATCGAGGCATCGAGTAGCAACCGGTATCGGATAAAACACTATTGCCCATCCTTGTTAATGACTGTATTAAACAGCTAATACACCTGACTGGTAACCAATCAATTCCAGTCTCTATTCCTAAAACAAATCATTTGGAATGCATTTTTAGGCCATAAGACGAGACAGCAAAGTCCTTGACATGGGTTTTAACCTTTTAGGCTTCTTTGAGTCGTAGCTCGGGGCAAACATGGGGATAAAAGCAAAACGTAGCCGACTTAGAAGGATGGGGGAGACTGTCGGGCCAGGTTGCGACGCTGTTAAACAGTGGGGAAACTGGGAAAGGGGTCAACGTCGGACAATTTGGGCCCTTAAGTCACTTACAATGGCGGGCCCTCTCCATCTTTCCTGAGCAAGGGATGCTATCGACGGAGGAGGCTGGGGAATGTCTGGGCTTCAGGGACAGACTCCGAACCCTGGGGGAGCAGGACTATTAGAGGCTTAACGCCAACCCCCCCACTACTGAATTGTGAATTGTTTTGTGGCATTTCGGCTCAGATAAGATGAAAGTTAACTTTGGAGCAATATCAACATTTTCCCGTGTCACCCGGCGGAATTATGCGATCCAGATGCTTCATCTGCGAGCAGACGTGGAGCGTTGCGGTGGATAGGCGCGACCTCGTAAATCTTGGAATAACAGCACAGTGACATGGGCTTTATAGTCAGTCAGTATGGCTGCTGGGCATATACAACGAGACTTTTACAGGTCATCGTACGTCCAGGAGAGAAGGGCAAAGGAGAAAGGTGAAGGGTCTGGCAATTACGTGGTAGCGTAGACTGATGCCGGGTTTAAATGGTGAATGGCGATGAATTCATTTTGCTTGAAAAATAAGACAGGGCCAAAAGATAACGTCCGTAAAATTTCTCTGGGTCCAAAACGTTGCAATATGAGAGTGAACCTGACATGCCTGCATGTCATGAATGAAGTTGGGATATTCGAAAAACGTTGAAATATAGATGGTTCGATAGATAAAGTGTAAGAAATGTTCAGATGATTTCACCATTGTGTCCTGGGATGAAAGATGAAACAGCAACTGTCAAAATGTCACATGAGTCGAACAAAGATGCCAAAATATTTTGGAAAGATGTCCAGAGTGCATTAGTGGAATCGTTGAAACAGTATTTACAAATTGCCGTTTGTAATGCAGATTATCTGCAGTGTAGTTACTCACACAGATGCCTTTATAGAATGCGAATGGTTGGCGGCTATCATAGAAACGCCCCAATCCGAGGAATGGATGACTTTTACGGGCCAAGAATATGCATTTGAGAGGATTTTAGATGCATTAAGATAAGAAGTTCCAGGTTTTTATTGTTTGTCAAATTGACATGCTACACTGCAATGCAAAGTCGTGAGAAAGTTTCCTGTACAAGTCCAAAAACTGGTGAATTTTGGTGATATTTAAAATAGGAAATTTGAAAGGGAATTTCCAACATGTATATAACAAAACACATGTATATGTATGTATGTATGCATGTATGTATGCATATATATGTATATATATATGTATATATATATATATATGTATATGTATATATATGTATATATATATGTATATGTATATATATGTATATATATATATATATATATATATATATATATATATATATATATATATATATATATATATATATATATATCAGCAAAACACTTTATTTATATATTTATTCATGTACTTATTTATTACCTTACTTATTACCTATCTATTTATGTCTAAAATGTCTTTTGCTGTGTCTGTATTCTCACCCTCTTGCTACTGTGACAGCGAAATTTCCCGAATATGGGATGAATAAAGTTATCCAATCCAATGTTTGGAAACAGCACCAGCAGTTAATGTAAAACCAACACTTCCGCCTTCATATATACTTTTCCAAAATAAAATAGTTTTGGTATTTCAAGAGTTTCACCATTTGACGACGACTGTCCCACCACATCCTTTTGAGTCATTTTTTGCAAGCCCAAATGAAAGAGTACACTGGAAAAACTCCTTCAAAAACAGCTTACTCGAAGTAGTTTGGGCATAAACAAACCCGAAGATAAGACGAGCGCTGCAGTCGCGAGGCCTGTTTTTTTCAGTCGCCGTTTTGGCATGTATATACACAACATTTCTTGTCAAACACAAGACGGGCAGATAAGAGCCAGGCGGGCGGTTACGGCGACCCCGAGGGAGACGAGGCGACACGGGGGCCTGTGCAGCCTTTGCATCTGCACAGCACAGTGACCACTAATAACTCTTGCGCTTGAATGTTTGCAGACATGCCGCCCTCTCTAATCCCAGCCCTGTGATTCCAAGAGGACGCGCGGTAAGAGAAGATTTTCACCCCTGCTGCGTGACTGTTGTAAACACCGCGTACGGATACACGTTCACGCCAGAGGTGGCAAAAGAACTCGGAGTATACTTAAAAATCCCTGAAAAACTGAAATATGTCTGCTAAATTTGACACAAATGCAGAGATGAGTGTTTAAAGAAAATGGCTAAATGTATCAAACAAGTTTTGGGGGGGATTTTTTAGACCACTGAAAAATTAGGTACCACCAGAACTCACCTTAATACAAACACGTGGTGTTATTTATTTTTAGTTACTATTTACAAACTTTTTACTGACCTCTACGAACTTTTTACTGATCTCAAAGTGTGTATCCGATCGGCATTGGACTGAATCTGATCGAATTGAATCAAAAGAATTAAAAAAAAAATCAACAATGAGATCTATTTACTATATGCTTAATCCTCCTTATGTTAACTGAAATCAGGTTTTGCGTGAGCATAAAAAAATGCTAGATTTGCTAAAGCCCAATGTATAAAAAAATAATTAGATTGATCATTTTTTGCTAGATTTGGTAAAGACCAATGTAAAAAAAAAATCATTAGACTGATCATTTTTTGCAAGATTTGCTAAAGACCAATGTAAAAAAAATCATTAGAATGATCATTTTTTGCTAGATTTGCTAAAAACCAATGTAAAAAAAAATCATTAGACTGATCATTTTTTTAAACATTTACAGGACCTTAGATCTCCATCAATAATCATTTAAAACGGCCCGATTTTGAAATGATGCCCCTTTGAAAAAAAAAACGTAACGCATTTTACATTTTTTTTTTCAAATGCTGTGAATGAAAATACTCGAGTAAAGTAAACCCACAAAAAAAATTGAGTGACTAACGCAGACGAAGATGATGTAGCTACAACATCTTGCTGGTCTGGACTCAGTGGGTGGCTTGTTGCGGTTGCGCCTGTTTGACTTGGGGCGCTCTGGGCGCACCAAACGTTGATGGGAAGCTCGGTATCGCGTGCCCTGCGGTGTGCTGGGAATTGGAGAATGAGGGCGTTTGTTGAGTTTCTCCCGAACGGCTGTGCCAGCCAGGTCCAGCATCCACCCACACTCCTCAATTCCAGCCTTTCAGACCGTGCCCCTGTCTCATGGTGGCGCACTAGAGGAGGCCCAAGGTGAAAGGTGGGCTACTCCAAGAGCTGTGCCCATTAGTAGGACATATATAAATATACATATATATATAAAATACAAATAGCCACTACTCACATCTAAACCATTGCTTATGATCGCAAAAAAAAAACGAATTTTGAACAAATTTTAATTGAGGAAAATACGATTTCAAATTTCAACTAAATCTTAAATGATTTAAAATTGCTTTAAAGCAAGAAAATGAAAGAAAAAGAAAAATCAACTATTACTCAGTTTTTGGTTCAGCTAACAAACGCTACTTAACTTTCAGAATAATTGAACGTCCAAAAGGCAAAACTCGACCTTACCTTAAAATGGCAACCCAAAAACGAAGACTTTCAACATTTAAATTTTTCCCCTGTAAATATGGCTTGATTTTTCATCGTTTTAATCAAAATGCGTATTTAGTAGTTTGGTAAAGACTGGCAAAGTAAACTATAGAACACGTGTCAAAGTAGCGGCCCGGCGGCCAAATTCAAAGTTTTATCAGCAGGAATCATATAAACCTCCAAAATTATTACAAAATGTAATTTTTCACACTGATGTAATGTCACCAAAATCTGATGTTTGCAAACCCTGAACAACTTCTGATTTGAGTGACGCAAAAATAAGTCATGTAATATTTTTAATCGCATCATTTTAGGACATTTCTCCAAATATTACTTAAATCTCCTAATATTACGCCAAAAAAGTCTCACACAGACTTTACGTTGCCAAAAGTTGATGCCCTAGAACACGTGCCAAAGTGGCGGCCCGGGGGCCAAATCTGGCCCGCCACATCATTTTGTGTGGCCCGGGAAAGTAAATCATGAGTGCCGATTTTCTGTTTTCGGATCAAATTCAAATGAAGAGTATAGATGTATATTACATTTCCTGATTTTCCCCCTTTCAAATCAACAATTGTCATTTTTTAATCCATTTTTTCTGTGTTTTTAGTTCAAAAATCATTTTGTAAAATCTAAAAATATATTTAAAAAAAAGCTAAAATAAACATTGTTTTAGATCTATAAAAAACTGAATATTCAGGGCTTTTAATCCAGTTCTTTTAATCCATTTATAAAAAAAATCTAAATATTATATCTAAAATGCCCCACGTGAAATCAAGTTGACGTTAAAGCGGCCCGCGAACCAACCCGAGTCGGACACCCTTGCTAATAGAAGATTTGTAGTATTTGGTAGCTCTGCTACATATCGGAGCGTATTTGCAAAGAACATGAGCATGTCGGCCAAACATTGAACTCGTTGGCCCTTCGCCTCAACGCTCTGCAAAACGTTCCTGCAGCTTGGCCCACACCTGTGGGTGGGACTCAAAGAACACCCACTGCCCTGAAAGTGCCGGTTGCCCCCTTCAGCAGTGTCCGAGTGGCAAATGCACGACAGGATAAAATGAATTCAGTTTATGACGATTAAACCCCTAAATACCAGCCCACACACAACTCATTACCCCTAATACCGCAATAAAAGGGAGTCCAACATCAACTTCTCGCATTGTGAGATTGTATTGGCCCAGCACGGCCGACGGCTACCCAGCTAAAATGTTCTAACGTGTGCATTTAGTGAGAAAGTTGAAAGTCAGGTGGTGCAGGCAGTCAGCCATGGGAGAGAGGATCAAAGTGGAGCCACGGAGTTAATGGATGCTGGAACTTTAAGCCCTGGAGTCTTCCTCCTCGTTTTAATAAAGCAGCACGGCCTCTAGCTGAGGGACGGGAGGCTTTTACGAGTATGTTTTTAAATATTGACTTTTGGTAGTAGTCTGCTTTATTTTGCCACGATTTACTTTGATTCAATTGACTAAATCAGGGGTCGGGAAGCTTTTTGACAGAGACAGCCCTAAAAAATTAATATTTTCAAACATTACTGTATTTTCTCGCATATAAGCCGCCTCCGCGTATAAGCCGTATCCTTTAAATTGCCTTAAAATCATTGAATTTTACAATTTCTCTCGTATAAGACACCCCCTGATTCACAATTTTCACCTACATTCATGGTTTTAATAGGGAGTACAAATGTGTTACTTTGAAATTCAAAAATGAAGTCACGTGAGCAGTACAAGCAGGAAGTGTGTTCGTAATGGTCTCGTTTGTCATCCCTAGGTAAGATGGCGGCACCCTGAGCGAGCAATGGCAGGCACAAGTGAGTTTTTGCAAGATAGGGTTAATTTTTTTCTTGAATTCATAGACGTCAAAATATTTTTTTAAAGCGTTTTATCTGTTATGGCGTTTCGTGCATGTCAAGGCTAATTTGTGCGCATATAAGCCGTACCCTCGGTTCAGTCATCATTTTTTGAGCGACAAATATGGCTAGAAAATCCGGTCTTCCTTGAGAGCCTTACTCAGAAAATAAAAAATGCAAAAAACATAAAACTGTGCATTTTTTAAGTCATTTCAGCACTTTTAAATGTACAAAGTCTCTGAATTCTTTCACTGTTGCTAATCAAAGAGGATCAATGAGGGTATGGATGAAGACTAATGATAAAATATGATTAAGCGGCGATAGAGGTAAGGTCAACGCCACATTGCCGGCGCAATGCTCCTATTGGTGCGTTCGAGACTCAGCTCTCTCACTAGCGGTTTCCATATTTTACCTCACAGGTTAGCCACAGGTGGCTCCCGAGCCATATGTTCCCTACACCTGGTCTTAAAAGCTCCTTGGTATGGCTTTGCAAAGTGCAAAAGAAGATAGCGGAGATGATGTTTTAGGATGATTCAGTTCAAGTCATAACTGAGTGTGTACAATAGCGTTTAACATGCTAAACATCATTGGGCATTTTCCCTAGCAGCAGTATTTACTGGATGTGAATGTTTTTCTTCCAAACAACCTTGTTGACAGAGAGGGAAGTCTGCATTTTTTCGCTCCCACCCCTTCAGTTAGTTTCAAAACATGGAAGCCACCGGCAATCAAAACCGCAGACACCCACTTACCTGCTTGGTCCGAGGCAAACTCAATATTTACCCGTGGAAAAGGTGTGAATCGCTAATAAGCAGACGTTAATTACAATTTATTGCTGGTTATTGGGATGATTTACTCAAAGTGGCATCTGTGAAGTTGTGTGGTCGGGACGGTGGGCAAATATTTGGCGTTTGAGGCGCACAAAACTGCAGATTCTGCTTTTTTGAAACATGGTAGATATTTTTTCCGCCAAATTAAATAGTCTCAACTCTCTTCATTTTGTATTTGTTTAAATATATTAGGTTTAATTTTTTGGTGTCTGCTGCTGCTACGTGTGAATTCAAGTTGGGGCTGGGTTTTGTGGAAAAATATAAGATGAGATTTTTTTTTAAATATCTTGTAATGTGTTAGCTTTTGTCTACCAAAAACATCAGTGTCAAGCCAGATGATGCTCAGAATATGAAATATTTTATATATATTATTTTATTCATGGCATATTTTGTATATATTTGATGTACTTTTGTGCACAATGTGTAATGTTCTTTGCTTCTTGAGGGACTTTTGAAAATATGCCAAACTAATAAATTTGTATGTACATATATTCGATTTAACATGACAAGTGAGCACCGAGATTAAAAATGTTTTTACATTTTTTATCTCAACCACAAAATCGTGCAGCCCTGGTAGAATTTGTTTATCAGCTTTTACTATTGCTGTTTACAATTAAAGGTCATTTTTTTTGGTTAAGTCAAAATGGGATTTAGGATTTTATGTTTTTCCACGATCACAATATCAAATACAAGCTTGTGTTGTGAATGGTGCAAGCACATGGAAACTGGGGTTGAACCTATTAAAAATAACCACCCCAAAAAAACCACCCACCCTCTATTTCATAATTTTGATGGTGCTTCTGGAATGTAACCCAGCTATAAACACAAGTTTACAAAAGTTATAGCCCTAACTGACCTGCAGCAGCAGCCTCTCAAAGGCCAAGCAGGCGTCCCAACGGGGAAGCAGAGGGTGTCGGAGGGTATGCGCCGTGGCTAGTCCCAGCTGAAGCACCCCACAGTGATTCTCCAGCGCCCCCGCTTCACCTCGGAACGGTCGCGCGTAAGAGCACAGCTGCTCGGGGGTCACTCGGCCTTAAAGAGATGGAAAAAAAAAACACCGTTATCGTTGCAACATATACATACTCTACAATATTATGGATTAAAAATAAACAAGGAGGCACGAGGATAGAAAGGACACACAAATGGGGGTAATGCATC
The DNA here is from genome assembly GCF_051989625.1 of Stigmatopora argus. Classification (NCBI taxonomy): domain Eukaryota; kingdom Metazoa; phylum Chordata; class Actinopteri; order Syngnathiformes; family Syngnathidae; genus Stigmatopora; species Stigmatopora argus. The sequence continues at coordinate 13,980,093 of NC_135394.1, forward strand.
CCGATGGGAACAGCGTTATGCGGGAACAGTATAAATAGACAACACAATGGCGAGGTGCGCTAACTAATAAGACTGTGACTAATACGTGTGAGGCCGATCCGCGTTGAAATTATTTACAGTGAGTCCCGCGAAGAGGCGGCAAAAGCAACACGAGAGGATGGACGGTGGGGCCTTGGGGTAAAGGGACGGGGGCACGCATTAACTCCCCCGTAACGACCACGTCTTCATGTTGATGCTCTGAACAAGCACCAGATGTGGGAGTATTTCCTGTTGGACTCGGGCGGTCAATGTTTTCTTTAGCGAGGCCAAACACATGACTCGAGCAGCACCAGGACACATGGACAAGGTCCTTCCAGAATGCTAAATAGATAGATAGATACTTGCTTTATACAACTCCTGAGGCTAGCATTTCAATCAGTATTTTTGAAAATACAAGTAAAGACATTACCAGTGATAAATGAATGTTTTCACGTTTTTGTGCTCTTCCTGAAATCGCCTCAAGATACTGGGAGGAATTATGTTTGGCCTGGTTTGTTAGTGGAAATGATTTGAAAGCACAGTCTATGCTGCTTTGCATTTTACAAAATCTAATGATCTGAACAATGCTATTAAAGTGACTCAAATGACATGGGTTTGAAATAATAATAAGCTTTTTTTATAGCAAAGTACAGTTTACAGTTTAAGCCATTGGGGGTCAAACTCATTTTTTGTCGGGGGCCACGTGGTAGTTTCGATTACATCCGGAGGGCCGTTATGTCTTCCAACTAGGCTGCCAAAATGTATCAATTAATAAATTGACAGTTTCTCGATCGTGCTAATCGATAGGTCATTTTTGGACATTCAAATTAGTACAAATTGTTTGCAATTATTGATTTAAAATGAGGAAACAGGAAATAATCTACAATCTCCATTTGAATTTCATCTTAAAACAGAAAGTTGGCACTCATCATTTACTTTCTCGGGCCACACGAAATAATACAGCGGGCCATATGTGGCCCGCGGGCCGCCACTTTGACACCAGTGGTTTAAGTTATTAACTCCAGTCGTTCTTAATGCAAGGTTCGCCATATTGCCAAGCTTTTTAAAACGTCCGTTGACACCACGATGGTAACGGGGGTGAAAACGGAATCCGAGAGGGAGGCCATTCATTTATAGTAGTCAGAAACATCACTAGTATATAAAAGTAAGGAAATAAAAGGAAGAATAATTACAAAACTAAATTCTTTGACAGCAATCTTAGAAACACTTCTCGTTTCTACAAAAGGTAAGATCAAGTTTCGTGTAAAAATTAAAGCATTTCATATAATAAGCTTCAGTGCAAGAGCTTGAAAAGCTCTATTGTGAGCATATCCCGCCATAAAAAAAAAAAAAAAAACTCCTGGCAATGTAACCCTCTCAGCTTCACCGACCTACACTTGCCAACCATAATTCGAGCACAGAAATGCATCCAGTGCCAGCTCCAAGCAAAACTCCACCGGCTAATGGCCGACTAAAACAGCGCGCTGTTCGTCGAACGGATTCAACGGCAAGGCTCCTACCGACGTGAATCAAAACCCCATTCTCGTTATCAAAGACCTCGAATTGAACCGACGCTCTTATCTGTGCTAACGAACGATCCGCGGTGAGTCATTACCGGACGGATTTCAAAGGAAGTATCAAAGTTTTAGAAAAATAAAACTGCATGGAAGAGTGAGTTCACAGTTGGCTTCATTCTGAGGTCTCAATTGGCCACATGCGATATGAGTTGAATGCGACACACTACGAGCAAATAAACCAGGCCCTTTTACAAGTTTTTGCCAGTACCTGAGGTTAAATATATCACTTTTTAGCCTCATAATAACAAATAATGTAAGCAGGTGTCTTAGGAATGAGTGAGTTTATACAGTGGAGCGATAGAATTAGAGTCGAAATTGTTACATGCTCATGTTTGTATCTCAAAAGATTGCCCAATTGAAATAAATGGAAATGACATGACGTAATCTGTTCCAGAAGCCCCCAAAAGCCCTCGAAGTTGTTTTGGTAAAGTCTTTTAAAAAATGTAGGAATGTATACTTTCATTGATGACAAGAAATTTCCCGAATACGGGATGAAATAGTGTATTTACGATGTACGATGCAGTTACGCAGTTGCAAAGACAAATTTCACAAACACTGTATTGTTGTACAATGACACTAGCACCATGAGAAATATAGGATATTTTAAAATAAACAACGTGCAATTCCTTTTTTTCTCCCATCGTTTGAGAAAAACCTTGAATTAAAAGCGATATTTAACATCTTGAAGCCTTGCTTTTTAAGACTATTGAGCTAACGGCTTCTTGCTATTTATCTCGGTCAATGTGATTCAATCAGTTTTGTTCACTGCAAGTATTTCGAATTTTGGCACTAAACAATGGCTCAAACCACGAGTTGGGTCACTTATGGGTGCAAATCTACCATATACTGTGCTATAAATATGTTGAGCAGCTCAATGTGTAGAAAGTGCTAGTGAGGTTGAGCCTATAATCAAAGTCTTGAGGGATACAAAAAGGGTAGAAGGGCAAACGATGATTTAGTCCAGCTACTTGAAAGCGGCTGTAGGTGAGCAGAGGTGAATACGAGGCTAAGTGATGTAGAATCTCTGCGCGGGGGGAGCTTTGACTTAGAGCTCACCTCAGTGGCTGGACAGCCCCGTGAGTAACTCTCCGTTGAAAGGGGACATCGGGACCAAAACGAGGGAATTTTAGTATTTATGTACCTAAAGTGAGGACAACTAGAGGACATTTTAGGTCCAAGCTGTTATATGTGGGATTGGAGGTCACAGGCTAAAAGTAGCTAGGATGGATACAATCCTCCACAGATTTATGTTTGGGTTGATGGCTGGGACATAAGCACTGCATCTATTGCTGTAAATGGCAGTCAACGATTGAATGTCGTTCACTTTATTCATACAGAATAAAATGCTGTTTTAAATGTTTAGCATTTAGTTCTCAAAACCTTGTTACGGATGTTGACATTGGAAAGAATCGCGTTTTTGGCCTTAGCATTCAACCCCTCATAAATCCGCAAGATATTACATACGCCAACAGATATGGACAGATGGACAACGATGATATAGCTGTTCCAGAAAAGTTCCCCAATGCAACAGATGAATTCCAGACACAACTACATTCACACGTTCCACACAACGGGGGAATTTCATCATCCAAATGCGCAGTGCGAAATCTGACAGGTCAAGCGGAGGTTCTGAGAAAATGGTTCATTTTCTTGTTCTCTCGGTGCATGAGCTGATCCTGTTGAGACATCAATAAGCCAAAATGGGCCGCAGTGGATGTCGGAATTCTGGCGTTTGTGGACTGAAGGACTATATTTCGGAAGTAGTCCATGGAAGGTTACGGTTTGAAAAAAGTGGACTCGTAAATTAAATTCCAACGGTTCTGACGAATCAATACAATTTGTAAATCTAGGTAGTCTAGTATAGAAACGTAGTAAAAGTTTTTTATTTTTTTATTTTTTATTGACATGGACGCCCTAACACATTAAATACAACATAATTGGACTTGTTCTTCCCGTATTATTATTCTGGTCCTCGTCCAAAGAAGATTTGTGTAAATTGACGTTTAAATGGAGAGTACCACCCTGGGCTTAGTGTCTGTTTGCATCCTACATCGGGCAGCCGGCAACCTCATTGATCGGGGTTAAATGTTTGGATGGCCCACAAATTACGCCTTTAAGCACAAACCTGCGTGCACGCAAATGCTTGAGAGTGTGAGTGTGTGTAACATACAACACTTCACACAATTTGCCTGTTACCAGACACTTTTTCCCCCTCACACATTACAGGAGCAGAGGGACCAAAAAGGGCCTGCCTATTTTATGCCAGATGCTAACTTTCACACTAACTTTAAATGTGTATGCGTGTATGCTGACATCAGGCATGCAATGTGAGTAAGAAGGTTGCATAAAGGTGAACATGCACGTTGGGACTAATAGACCTGTGCATATTTGTGTGTGACATAGCGTGATGACTTGATTTTTCTGTGCCAAAACATATTTTTATCCCTTGCCGCGGCCTCCTTTGCTTCATTAACAAACAACAAAAGTTTGCAAACGTTTGTGTGTGTGTCGCAGCTTCAGCATGTGGTTCACATTTCCTCCATGGCCACATGTGCAAACACAAAGTCCGAGTGAAGATTTTGACATTGACTCAGTAGGTGGCGCAACAGAGCTGTTACAGGGTGAGGTGACCCTTCTCCTGTAGTCAATTGAAATTCTGGTGGTGAATGCTTATATGGCATTAAAATTAGCATATTGGCTGCCATCGAGATTCCAACACGTTTTGACTTTGAGAGGCTGAAAACTATTTGACGTCAAACACCGTCAATGTCACTGAAATGTGAGAATTCACAGCCAGTCCTCCATGTTTAAATGTAGTTGGACATCTACCGTTGTCAGTGGTGAGCAATGACAATTTCTTTTTGAAAAATAATAATAAAAATTCAATTTCTTCCAATTAAAAAGTAGCTTAAATTAGAAAAAGATACTAAAACTGCACTTATCATCAAAAAATGAATTTAAACTACTTTATCTATTTAATAACTTAAGTACTATATTAACTATAGTATAATATAATTGGGAACATAAGCCCAAGTATTTTGATTTACCCATATTCAAGACCCTGGCATTCAATATGTTAAAATCACACATTAGGTCTCATCTAGGCCACACTTATACACCAAAATGTTAATATAATATAGTAAAATTCAATTTCGTCCAATTAAAAAATTGCTTAAATAAGAAAAATATACTAAAACTGCACTTATCTTTTGTGAAAATGTTAAATCATTAAAAAAATGAATTTAAACTACTCTATTTGTTTAATAACTTAAGTAGTATATTAAGTATAGTATAAAATAATTAGGACCATAAGCCCAAGTATTTTGATTTACCCATATTCAAGACCCTGGCATTTAATATGTTAAAATCACACATTAGGTCTCATGTAGGCCACACCTATACACCAAAATGTTAATATAATAAAATTCAATTTTGTCCAATTAAAAAAAAAAAAATCGCTTAAATAAGACAGATACTAAAACTGCACTTTTGGAAAATGTTAAATCATTAAAAAAAAATTACACTACTTTAGTTATTTAATAACTAAAGTAGTATATTAACTATAGTATAATATAATTGGGACCATAAACCCAAGTATTTTTGATTTACCCATATTCAAGACCCTGGCATTCAATACGTTAACATCACACATTAGTCTCATGTAGGGCACACTTATACACCAAAATGTTAATATGAAAATTGGTACCCATGCTCATCTTGATGGGCAGGTTCTCCTTGCTGGCTGCTTCAACGAGCTGCCGCCGGACCTCCATCACACTTTCTTTGTGCTTGCTGGTGAGCATGGCCTCCCACAGGGAACGGGCTGCAGGCGACCTGGCAAAAAAAAAAAAACAGAGCCGTCAAGTTACACTTTTAAACAGTAAATCTTGGCAGTATACCATGACATCTGTTTTCTCTTTCGAAAAAAATGTGCACTCCATCTTGAGAGAATTTTGCTTTTGTTGTATTATTGACTGCACAGTGTTTTTGTCTCATTCGGTATTTGAACCACATAAAGTGTGTCACAATAAAAAAAAATGCATTTATTTACATCATATTGTGGTGACACTGAGAAAAGCGAACAAACGAACACACTAAGCCTCGGATATCTATTGTGGTGTTCCACAAGGCTTAATTGTTTGCCCGATTCTGTTCTCTATCTAGAATCTTTCACGTATTGCACAGATGTGCGTGAATGGACAAAATAGTTACGAAAGAAACTTGTCAGTTTGATAGCCGAAGTACGTCGACTCCCCTTTGGGAGCCCGCACAGGAAAAAGGCAGAGTTAACAGTGACTAAGCATTGGGAATGTTCTCTCCATCTATGTTAATACCATCGTAGTGTGTCAGAGCCTGTGGAGGGCTAAGCTCCTGTTGATAGCATCTCTTTCATATCTCCTCGCGAACAGAACACTCTGATCCACCTCGCTAATGGGATCTTTGTACACAGCTTGTGTGTGAGTGTAGCACTATCAACATTTGCTAGAACAAACATGTTTCAAAATGATCAAATATTACTTGTCAAATGTCTGCGATCTTAAAAATGTGGTGGGAGCCAATGCTCCTACATGTACAGTAATCCCTCGAATATCGCGGTTCATGTAGACCAGACATAGCCGCAATATTACCTATTTATTTATGTCCAAAATGTCTTTTGCTGTGTCTGTATTCTCACCCTCTTGCTACTGTGACAGTGAAATTCCTGAATATGGGATGAATAAAGTTATCTAATCTAATCTAATCGAATAATCGTTAAGTAGGGTCCAATTTTCAAATTCTTCTGAACTTAATTTTTTTTTAAATAGCAGAAAAAAATTGCTCAGAACCGAATTCGCGATAAGTTAAGTCACGATAAGTTAAGGCGCGATAAGTTAAGTCGCAATAAGTTAAGTCGCAATAAGTTAAGTTGCGACAAGTTAAGTCGCGATAATAGAAGGAAGACTGTATATGTTTAGGAGAAAGTTGAGTGTATCCAATTTTACCATCAAACATTTATGATATCAAAAGAGATCTAAATAATGATGCATATTTGTGTCCATTGTATACTTGCATGTTTTCCACCTACCTTTGAGTGAACTTATTTTTCAATGGGTTTTTACTGTTTAAATTTGAAGGTTGCGTCAGTTCGGAGTTGATTGCCTTCAGTGCAATGCTAACAGAAAGTTTGGTTTCGTGCTATTTGTTCAGAAAAGCATGTTCTTTTTGGGACTTTTTGACCGACCTGTGAACTGAAAAAACAAGCGTTTTCTTGGTCTATTTTTCTTTAGATGGCTTTTGAGTCGCATCTTACCAATTCTGGTTTGGATGAATAAATAAAATATATATATAAATATATATATATATCTAAAATTGTCAATCATATGCTTCAAAACCAAAATAATGGGTAACGACTCAAAGGAAATCAAAAGGCACTCCATCTTGTTCAACTGGATTCACGCACCGATGACATTCCATTGCATTTCTCCTCACTATTGACAGTTTGTTGTTTGGGGAATAAACAAAGGCGATTCCCGTCTTTTACGTCTCTCTTACGAAATATTCCGAGACGGCAGCGGGCAACGAAAGAAACAGACAAAAAAAAAAGCGAGCAAAGGTAGATGGAGGGAGGGGGCACTTGTTGACAAATGTGCTCCTATTTTTTTGTGTCTTCGTCATCCCCGTCTTTTGTGTTTCTAACTGCTGCCATGTGTTTAATATCAGATGTAATTTGTTCCAGACCTCAGGGCTGGACGAGGGGGAAAGGGGGGTAACGGCTGCAGTCTTCAGTGACTAGTCAAACAAAAACGATTTAAAAAAAAAAAAACTCAGCAAACACGACACGGGCTGTTTCGTTACATACACGAAAAATAAATCAGCTTTTTTTCCCTCAACAAAATGCACGTTTTCTTAAGTTGAGGGAAATTCCAAAACGATGACATGGCAACAATTTTGGAGAACATTATTAAAATGAATAGGATGGAGGGGGGTGGGGGTCAAATCATGAATTAACATGTTTGAAATACTACATTACAATTCTACTATTCTGAGGACGCTTACTTGTGCGTCGTTTGCAAAACATCGGAGTTGAGCGTGCGTCCCTGAGGACCATGGACAAAGAAATGGGTGAAATATGGTTTTCATTTGGCTCCGTGCCCGCCCTTTACCAAAAACTCACAAACCCACACACACACACACGTACGCACCCCCACACATCACCTCTTGACACCTTCCCTGCTGGGCCATTTGGTCAGCCAGGAGGCGGGGCTTCCAGAGGTTTATACTGGTCCTGCACTAGGTGAGCAAAACCACACTGGGGAACACTGGGAGGGGTATGTGGGGGGACAATAACTTGTAATAAACCGTCTGAAGGGGGCACTCTTGCACTCCTACTCGTCCTTTTAAGCGCTACAAAGGTAGTTGAACATCGAGTAAAGCAGGCGGTGGAATGAGAAGGCATATTTATGTGATGAAATAACAGATGACTGTCTGCATACATTAATTGGGGGTAGGGGGGTTGTATGCTTGTTGGGTAGGAGGGATTTGTTACTGGAAGTGTGTGAGAAGGCAAAGAAGAATGTTACAGTTGCCTGTGTGTTTACAAAGGTGTTAAGTGTGCACATATGCGAATATTTGTAACAATTTACATGGTTCTAAAGCATTTTATAGCAAATAACACCTCATGGAATACTTAGCTGGCAAGTTAATCATTAGCTGAAATTGACGGAGAGACGTCATTTGCTGTCATGCCTTCCAGTCAAAATGGGCTGGACGTCTATCGCCGTCAATGGCATTCCAACATTGATATGAATTGAACATTAATGGCAGGCTATGTTAAAATACATCATTGTTAAAGGCTAAAAAAAGGAAAAATTGCAATTCTGAGCATTAACACTGCACTTTAAGAGTTTAGAAAATAAATAATGAAATTGTATTGCATACTTTTATGGAAATTTGCTCAAAGTTTCAACCATCTTCACTTAAGCGTGACGCACTCTCGCACATGCATGCAAAGTTCATGTCATGATTCAGGACTGAGTCACAGTTTAGTGTTTAAATATCATCCCTAAAACATGCTCTAGAATGGAATTCAAATTTCTCGTAGGAGTTCATTTGCTTTTAATTCCCGGGCCCTTCTAATAGAAAAACCTCCATTTGGCTGAGATTTCAGCCCCAGCTGCAACACAATTAAGTTTCCGCCGTTTTCTTCGAAACAAATACAGACCAGAAAAAAATAACACATCCAATAAAAGTCATAGGAAGAACCGTAACTGGAGTGAGAACATATGTTTATGCGCGTATGGTCCTGAAACAACACGGAATTTACGTCGCCTTTCATTTCAGACGCTTGTTGACCTGTCTGTTGTTGACAGCTGGTAAAGTTCAGAGCACAGCTTTTAAATCTTCCACATTTCAGGGGGGGATGTCATCACCAACGCAAGTTACACCCCTCGACCCCAAATGTACATTAATGCAACATTAGCGCGACTGTCTGTGTGGCAAATGTGCTCCGTTATATATGGACATCGAGACATATGCGATGACGTTGCGCTGTACAGTTTCTGAAACAGATGTCTCACGAGATGCAGGACTTGGAGTGTTTGGGTGTCCTGGCAAGAGCGACGCTAGAATGACCCAGCGGATTTATGGAGGTTTGGTAAGGGGTGATTGGAGCAGGAAGTGAGAAGAGGGAGTAAGGCATGATAACAAATGAAATGCAAATAAAATGAACAGGCTAAGTGAACCATCGGAATGTGTTTTTTTGAATGGACACCAAGCTTCGCCTAACTTGGTCATTTGCTTCTCTATTTGCTTATCTATTTAAATTCCTGTTTATGATTGAATTTACAGTAATCCCCCGATGATCGCGGTAAATGTAGACTAGAGATGGCCGCGATAAACGAAAAACTGCAAAGTAGGGTCACCCCTATTTAAAAATTTTTTTTACTTCAGTGATGAGTTCTAGTAGCAAGCGGAGGACAGGGGAGTGGCTTCCGCTTTTCACATTTTAACGAACTTATACCCCAAAAATTAATTTAAAAAAATCCCCGGAAAAAAATCCAGGATGTTGTGAAGCCGAGGGATTACTGTAATAAATTTGAGCGGCCCAGCAGATGAGTGGTTAGTGTGTTGGCCTCACAGTTCTGGGATCCTGGGTTCAAATCCAATTGTATGGAGTTTGCATGTTCTTTCCGGGCCTGCGTGGGTTTTCTCCGGGTACTCCGGTTCCCTCCCACGTTAAAAAACAACAACACTGATTTAGGGTGTCCCCTGCCTTTGCCTTTGTTTATTTTAGCTTTTTTTATATTTTTAGATTTTACAAAATGATTTTTGAACTAAAAACACAGAAAAAATGGATTAAAAAATTACAATTATTGATTTAAATGGGGGAAAATCAGGAAATTTAATATACATATATATACTCTTCATTTTAATTTGATCCTAAAACAGAAAGTCGGCACTCATGATTTACTTTCTCGGGCCGCACAAAATGATGCGGCGGGCCAGATTTGGCCCCCGGGCCGCCACTTTGACACCGGTGTTGTAGAGGATTCTACAAGGTTCAGAACCCATACTTGCTTGGCAAAAAACGACATTATAGAGATACAATAGTGATATATTTTTTTTAAGTATTCTGTAGTATATTTGAAGCATAGCTCTCCCAAAAAGATCTTTAAAAAATCTGCGATGAAGCAAGACCTACATAGCGGGGATCCATTGTAAATGGAGATAAATACAAGCTTGCTGTTAATACAAATAGAAAGTGACTAGAAGAAAGGGCCCCAGAGGAATTTTTTTTTCTTCTTTTTTTAACATTTCAAATGAAAGGCAACAGCGTGAGTTCTTTTAAAAAGATGGGTATGAGGAACTGAAATCTTATCTGGGCGGATGTTTGATCCGCGTGTTTCTGAATAAATGTGCAGTGTCCTTTGGAATGGCAAAAGACGGCATCAAAAGGACAAAAAAAAAGTTATCTCGGGCTTGATGGATGCAAGCTGTTCAGGTGAAAGTCATCCACTGGAGGACATCCTCAGTGTAGGTCCAACACTATGATGACCAAGAGAAGCATAGTTTCTCTATTTTATAGCAGTCTTATCTGATATTACGGCAATTACTGCTAAATCCCTACCAAAACCTACTTTTTAAAAGGGGACGGCTCTCTTTTGATGTGATAAAAATGAGGATTTTATAATGAAACAGCCGTATTTCTGTTTAAGGTTGAATTTATGACGGCTACAAGCTACAAAGGGATGGCCAATCAGAGCTTTGAAATCGTGGTGTAGGACAGGACATGAACCGTCATTGGATTAAAAATGTAAACGGAAAAATGTCACTTTTTTTCATGAATTTCATTCATAGACGTCAAAATTAATTTTGTTTAGCGTTTTATCAGTTTATCTTATCTTTATTTTGAAATAAATGACCGAATCAACTGCATTGTCTTGCGCTAGGTCAAGTCTAATTAATGCGCATATAAGCCGTACCCTTGATTCAGTCATCATTCTTTTTAGTTACAAATACGGCATATATACAAAAGTATACAGTACCTATATATATTAAGTGTGCCATTTATTTAACAGGAAAGTCCAAGAGATTTAGCATTAAAAAATATTAACATTATCTTTTTCGTGGTTTTTTTATCCTAAGAAAACTTCCTTTGTGTTCCCCCCACATTATCCACATAGAAAAGACCTTTTGTCTGTCATTCGCTGGCCTACCTCTGCATTTCATACCGCCAATACTCCAGCATATATATTTTTTCAACCGGAGCTCATGTTCCCTCGGATAGAAATAGTCACTTTTTCACTGCTGTGCAATATTCCAGGCACATTTGCCATGTTTTCTCATGCTAGGGTGCGGTCGGATACGCGCAACCAGATCTCCACCTCGGCCACCCATGCACTCAGCCGCACACACATCCACCAAGAGGATCAAGGTCCGAAGAACCGCCAGGTTAGGGGGAAACTCGGTGCCCTCTTCCAATGGGATTCAAAAACGCACCGCACAAGGCGAGAGAGGGACTTTGCAAGCCAAGAGCAGCAGAGACGTGGCGGCGAAGGTGGCCGACCACAAACGTTGACTCCACATTGCGCTTGTTTATTAAACCCTGGACACCCTGGGTTGACTCAACTAGCTCATGAAACGAAAGAAAAGGTGCGCTGAGACTCGGTGGCGTGAGTACGAGAACCGCGGGTCGAGGGCGGGCTAACAACCCCCTCGGCAGGTTACAGACACAAATGATATGACAGTAATTGCGTAAGTGTGGGGTCTACCCGCAATCCAAAGAGTATTTGGAGGTGGACACGCTAATCAACGCTAAAAACCTGGAATCACTGGAAGGAAATACCAGGTTACGCTAAACCACCTTCGAACGACAACAATGTAAAACCTCTCGTCAAAACACAGCGATGTTTAAAAATAGTCGGATAAATCATACTGTAGGTGTGTTAACATCTAGTGGGAGGAAACGCTTCAGAGGTCCAAAACGACGCGGAGACGATGACGGAGTTAAATGATGTGTGGCAGTGCGTGGATTTTTTTTTTTTTCATGTCGGAGGCTGGTCAACAAAATAGTGCATTTTTTAACACAGAGAATAGCGACTATTGTAGGAAAAAAATATTCGATAATCAAGAACTGAATTTTCTTTTTGTTTTTAGGAAAAGGGCTGTTCGTCTAAATAAACGTCTTTATTTTCTATCTTTGTAGGAAAGTATAACGTAGGAAAGATTGCCTTCTTTGTGAAGGTGCAACAATAAATGTTTTGTTTTGCAACATGCATTGTTTGTTTTCTTTACGGGAAACTTCAACATCGACTTAGCTTTGTTGTAGGAAAGTGCAAATGTATCTTATATAGGAAACTATTTAATAAATGCTTAACTTTTATTTTATTTTAATATTGGTGCACGATCAATTGCTTTGTTTTTAGGAAATCCTAATGGGGTTGTCTTTATCGGAAACTACAAGATCAATGAAACATTAATAAACATAGTTGCATATGAAGGAAATTGAAATTATTTTCAGCGTACGTATTGCAAGATTAAAAATGGAGAAAAAATATTTGTCTTATCCAAGATTGTTACATGAAATGTGTCTTTTAAGGTATGTGGACCTCATTAGATTGCCCAGTTTTTCTGTGAAAGGAATAAAGTTTTTTTTAACGTTAAAATGCATGCCTGCGTAAACATATGTGATGTTTTTAAAGGTATATGACATGAAAAAAAAGGAACACCAAAGAGCATTGTCTTCAACATGGGCCTCAAATAAATTGGGAAAGCTGCGTTTCTGGCCGTGTTTTCGTCTCCTGAACATCTGCGACGAGTCTCGACTGGGACATCTGTTCTGCAAAATGCCTGGCCATAACACTCCCACTGATTGCTCATTATGGCTGAATACACCCCATCATCTTCCTTTTAGTAGATTTAAACCGACTTAATCATCTATACGTCCTCGACGATTTACTTGGCTTCAGTATGTGATGACAACATAAAGCTAATCATTCACTCAATGTGAAATAAAATATACTACTTGGGTACTGAACTCAAACTTAAAGTGCTTTGCTTTGAATGTTTTTAATACATGTTTACTACTCAATGCAATTTTCACCAGCCTAACAATTTACAAACAATGACAGGTGGCGAAATGTAAAGTTTACATCCGCGGTATTTGCACTTAGCCTGTTTGTATACGCCTCGCCATGCATTCCCATGTTCTCTTCCAGGGACTAATAAAGCAATAAAAGCCACAAGACGTCCGCTCAGCCTCCCTGCGACCACATGAATGAGGCCAATGGAACAAATGATGTCGGCCTGATCCTGACCATGTAAAACACGTGTCGACCGCGCAGCTTGACGCAACCACTGGCACCTCGCATGTGGCGATCATGTGCCAGGCCGACCTACTCGGTGCCTGTGTGAGCTTTACAAGCTCTCAAATGGAGTTTGCATGTTCTTCCCAGGCCTGCATGGGTTTTCGCCGGGTACTCCGGTTCCCTCCCACGTTCCAATTTTTTTTTTAGGGTTTCCCCTGCCTTTGGCCTGAAGTCAACTGCTATAGTCTCCAGCACCCTCCGCGACCCTTGTGTTGATAAGCGGTTCAAAAAATGAATGAATAATAATTGTGGATTTTTTTTAAACCTATAGACCAACGTCAACTCGATTTCATGTGGGCCGGACCATTTTAGATATAATATTTAGATTTTTTTTTATAAATGGATTAAAAGAACTGGATTAAACGCCCTGAATAATCAGTTTTTAATAGATCTAAAACAATGTTTATTTTAGCTTTTTTTTTATTTTTAGATTTTACAAAGTGATTTTTGAACTAAAAACACAGAAAAAATTGATTAAAAAATTACAATTATTAATTTAAAAGGGGGGAAAATCAGGAAATTTAATATACATATATACTCTTCATTTTAATTTGATCCTAAAACAGAAAGTCGGCACTCATGATTTACTTTCCCGGGCCACACAAAATGATGCGGCGGGCCAGATTTGGCCCCCGGGCCGCCACTTTGACACCTGTGTTGTAGAGGATTCTACAAAGTTCAGAACCCATACTTGCTTGGCAAAAAAACAACATTATAGAGATACTATAGTGTAATATTTTTTTAAGTATATTTGAAGTATAGCTCTCCAAAAAAGATCTTTAAAAAACATCTGCGATGAAGCAAGACCTACATAAACGGGGATCCATTGTAAATGGAGATAAATACAAGCTTGCTGTTAATACAAATAGAAAGTGACTAGAAAAAAGGGCTCTAGAGGAAGTTTTTATGTACATCTATACTCTTCATTTTAATTTGATCCTAAAACAGAAAGAAAAAATACTTTGTTTGAGCATGTTAAATCAATCTAATGCAACTACGATTAGATTGAAGTCTGATCAATGACAACTGATTGCCTAGTGACGTTCAATTTGTTTTTCTAACCAAAATTGCTGACCCACTCGCGATAGTATTAACAATAATAACCCTTTGAAATCATTTGACCCCTTTCACATGCTTTTAAATGGCATCTACACACAATTATTCAAAATAAACTCACCGAGTTTGTGCCAGGCATCCCGGTGCCACGCAGTTCTCTGAATCAGCACTGATCAGAACGTGGGTCAATTCCCGCATGTCCACCTGCACGTCCGTCACGTGACCGGGGAGAGGTTTCAGCACCGTCAAAATCTTCTCCACTAGGTTGTCGCCGTGGTGACCGACAGCACCTGAAACACAATTGAGCACATTTTTAAATCCATAGCAAAAAACACAAGGAGCAGTTTATAACAAGATAAATTTTGTAAAGGATCTAAGTTGCATTTGTTTTAATGTTCATGATGTAGTAAACATCCTTTAATAATGTACCCTTTATGTACTTCTGTTTGTTTTTGCTTTCTCTCCGTCCATCCACTACCATATTCTTTACCCCAATAGCAAGACGTTCAAACAACAACAATAGGCATACACCAAACTCCCATGTGGCACAATAAAACTCTATCTGTTAAAGACACTCAGATTCACATTCCACATGTCTAAGCATATAAACAAGACATTAGGGGGGAAAACAAGAGTGACAGATGCTAATGTAGCTCAATTTTTGTCCCATTACATAAATAATTTACAGTAATTGCTCAATTATTGTGGTTAATGTAAACCAGACATGACCGCAATAAACGAAAAACTGCAAAGTAGGGTCACCACTATTTAAAAAAATAATAATAAAACTTTTTTTTGCGTCAGTGCTGAGTCCTAGAAGCAAGCGAGGACAGGGGAGTGGCCTCCGCTTGCGAGTTTCAGCATGGATTTTCACATTTTTCTGAACTTACCCAAAAAAAAAACAAAATTAAAAAAAATGCCCCAGAAAAAAATCTGCCATGTAGTGAAGCCGTGATATTTGAGGGATTACTGTAACGTACCCTATTTTCCGGGCTATAAGTTTTATATATGTATCTTTGGTCTGAAAAACTTAGATGCCTTGTTAGCCTGTTATTCTCCATTTACTATCGTTACTTCGACATATACTTGTTCTGGATTTCTGATCAAATACAAAATTGCTCTCCTAAAAATGCGACTTATACTCCAGTGCGTCATATATTTTCTTCCCTCTTTATAGTGCATCGTTTGTCTGGTGCGACTTATAGTCCGGAAAATACGGTATATGCTAGAAATCAGTACAATAACTGCTCCAACATATAAACTTTACTTTAAAAGATGTTCCTAAATGTTTTCTACCCTGTCAAAATTGGATATCTATTGCCCTCAATGACGACCAATCAGGTAACAGTGGCAAAGATTAAGATTTTTTTTTCCTATTACAAAATGCTGGCATATAAACAAGCGTGACCTGCAAAAACTTCAAAGACATACCAGTAAGGTCCATTGTGCGGTCCAGAAAAATGATGGAGGCCTTATTGGGGGCCGTCTTCCTACGGTTCCTGGCCTGGGGGTGAGAGGCCAACTCCCCTGCAATGAGGCGACTCATGGGGCCCACGGCAAAGCTTTCCTCTCGGGTGCCGGTGGCCTCAAACAGGGCGTTCAGCGCCCCCGCCAGCGCCTTGATCTCCAACTGCAGCTCAGCCGGGAGCGAGGGCAGATCCACGTCCAGCAGGCTGGCGAAGCGCTTCTTTTCTGGCCGTTTGGCATTGAGGGCCCTCAGGTCGGGTGGCAGCAGTGGAAAGAGGTGGGCGAAAGCGGGCGCCAAAAGCAGCTGTTGGGATACGGGGGAGAAGGTCAGCGGTACGTGCATGACCTCGGCCGTGTAGTTCATGTCGCCCATCCACTCGCAAAGCTTGTCTTCCAGCTGTTCGAAGACGGGCGTGGCGCCGTCTAGATCCGCCGCCGATGCCACATTGTTGGCGAGCAGGTGCAACGCGTGGGATACAGATGTGATCACCACGCAGTATTGCAGGTGACTGAGTGAGATGATATCCTTCAGGGTGTCTATGGTGCGTCCCTTTAATAGGGTGCTCACCTAGTAATGAAAAACATTGGTACATTTCCATAAATTTTCATGGTTTAATTTGACACTGCAAGAATAAAACCACAGGCTGTGATTAAACTCTTACCTCAATTCTTTTTTTTTTTTTTTACAATTAATATCAATGTAGATCACATGACTCCGCTATCAGACCAAAAATAATACCACGTTCCAATTGAAACCCGGAAATAGAACAGGTGCGCCGAGAAGATAACTTGATTGGGAACAGATGCGAAATTTCTGGAAATTTCGGTGCTAATTAACTCCGATCACCTCTAAAATGTATTCCTCACAATCCACCTGGTTAATCTTGATCATCATCATTTCTTAATATTAATAATACTTACCACGAACACCGCTTTGGGCTCGTCCTCGCTACAAGACTCGAAGCTGGAGAACTGCTTCACGTTTCGGGCTCCAGCCTCGAACAACGCGGCGGCTCCCCCAGCGCTCCAGTGGAGGGATTCCGCGCTCGGATCGTCCATAAAGACCACCGCCCGGTTCACCTTGGACAGAACCCGGTCCCACATCTGCACCGGGAAGTGCCATAACGCCTCCGGAGTCGACATTTTGGCCAAACGAAACAGCCGGTGGCAGAACGTGGAGCAGCCCGGAAGAAAACAAACGCGTTGATGACGTGTCAATACTGCGTCGCGAGTATTTTGCGTCACAACACGTGGCACTGTTTCCATGGTGAAGCAGCATTATGCAACAGATAGATTGACCCTTGAGAGAAAGAGAACAAGAAAAAAAGAAAAGCGAGAGATAAAGATGTATTAAAATACGTGCATTTTTTTTTTATTGTGAATGCATTAGTAAAATGTTATTTGTCTGTGAATGATTGGGAACCCTTGGGAGGATAATGTATTAAAGTATTATTTGGAATATAATAGTAGTATGTACAGTTGAATTATTATTATTATTATTATTATTCAAATGCATTACATTAACCAGAAATTCATTTTTTTTATTTGGACGCCAGACGTTTCCAGAAGGAAGCTAAAATATTTGAAACAATAAAACACAATACGTATGTGCATATGAGAAAATCAGACAGGGTTAAACCAATGTAAATTATTCAGATTATGTTTTAGCCAGTGTGTTCTCTAGAATATGAATATCTTCAGACTTTATACCCATAATAACACTCATAGGTATTCGCTAAGAGGCCCTAATTGTAATCAACATGCCCTCCCTCTGCTACTGTTCCATTTCAAAACATAAATAGCTTGTAGTCGAGTGTATTTCAACTATAATGCTCATTATATTTGCAGTAAATGTGAGTAACTGCAGTCCTGCGAAATGTGTTCGACAGTGAAACCAATCATTCGTGGAACAATGCGAGCAAATTCAAGCCTCATTACATCTTGCGTACGGGGCCCCATTCCATTTACACGTAATACTTCCAAATGGGAATGCCATAGAGCGGTGCTATGTTCAGGTTGTGTCAGATTGTGGGAGAAATATGTGTCAATAGGAATGATATGAAAAAAATAATAATTGCTCACGCCACATGAAAAATGAGGTACTGCCAGATTTATTTTTATACTCTGCTCTTGACTAACTCCTCGTGACAGAAAGAGGTTAGTGTCCCATCTATGTGTGTGCTTGCGAATTTGCATGGTGGGGGTGTGAATGTGATGACTATAAAGAGCCTCTTTGGAGAAGATGAGCCAAGATGACCCAGTTATGGAGTTTTAATGCGTTAATGGAGCCTGGGGATTGTAAGATTACATTACATCTTGCATTCTATCTGGGCAAAAATAGCTTTATTTATTTATTTCATTGGCTGTCCGAGCCATTTTGATTGGGAAGGTTGGCAGGGATCTTTTGATTCCATCCTCTTCCACAGTCAAAATTAATATTCATCCCGTATTCGGGAAATTTCACTGTCACAATAGTAAGAGGGTGAGAATACAGACACAGCAAAATACATTTTAGACATAAATGAATAGGTAATAAATATGAATGCAGAGTAGCTACAATACAGTAAGCGCTGGCAACAAAACAGCCATGATGAACATAAACAGCCTAAAGTGGATGTGCAGTGGCCAATTTAATTTGCAATAATGGGTTTGCTTCTATTGTGTCGCAGCTTTGTGATTTTGCAACACCTCTCACAGCCTGCATGTGATTTTGGAGCTTCCCATATTTAGCTATAATAGAATAATTGAGGTAATTTGAGTACAGTGGATGCTAGCTATTTGTGGCTAGTTAGGGACTGAGCCAACAAACATTGACGAATGAAAAATGCGTCCCTAAAAGCGGTAATAAATCAAATTGAAGGGGAAAATAGGAATTGGATGTCTACCAGTAAATGTCAATGGGAGCCAATGAGTTAAGATTTAAAGGAACAGGAACCAAAAATAGGAGGGCAGTCTTGACCTGCCAGTCATTCATGTTTTGTTTTTTTAATCTAATGTATCTTCCATGGTACCTGGGATAGACTCCAGCACCCCCAGACTGTTGTGAGGATAAGCAGCACTCAAATAGAATGAATTAAATTAACGTATTTTAGGCAATTTGCTGGAAAGTCCACCAAGTTACAGAAAGATCAAGTACTCAAAAACCTATTCTTATTTTTTTTGATCGCGAACATCAATTGTGAGTAGAAATACGACATATATTTTTTTTATTTGACGATCTTGCATACTGAATATATTATCCCACTTTTCCTTTCTAAAGAAGTCGACAGAGTCAAAGTCTCGCCTGTTAAACGGCCCTGAGTCTCCACTAATGCCCACCTTGCAACACAATCACTTCACACACATACACACACAGCTTCCTTTGAAGGCACAAACAGTCATTCACATCTGGCTACCATCCTTCTCTTTTATTTTTCTCCCCCCACAAAGACCCCTGCTTAGCACGAGGAGGGTGAGGGGGGACTTACTGCAGTTTTTCGACCACACGATGTGCACCAAACGGCTTGGAACCAGAGTAAGAATAATAGAGGTTCAATAGTGAACATGGAAAAACTGTCCTGCAGAGTTTAAAACAAGGTTTTCAAACAAAATACCCACCGGGGCGATGTATTTTTCTTTCAGAAATCAACAGTTTAAATGTTTTTTTTTTCAATCTGTTAAATTTGTATTCCATTTCATAAGATCACCTATGGCAATGCACACAATATGTTCAGTTAGATGGTTATGTTAAACATCTCATACTTGTCAACTTATAAGTTTTTCCCGTATTTTAACTTATACGTTATTCCCGTATTTTAACGTATACGTTTTTCCCGTATTTTAACGTATAAGTTTTTCCCGTATTTTAACATATATGTTTTCCCCTATTTTAACTTATACGGTTTTCCCGTAATTTAACTTATACGTTTTCCCGTATTTTAACTTGTACGTTTTTCCCGTATTTTAACTTATACGTTTTCCGTATTTTAACGTATACGTTTTTCCCGTATTTTAACGTATACGTTTTTCCCGTATTTTAACATATACGTTTTTCCCCTATTTTAACTTATACGGTTTTCTCGTAATTTAACTTATACATTTTTCCCGTATTTTAACTTATACGTTTTTCCCGTATTTCAACGTATACGTTTTTCCCGTATTTTAACTAATACATTTTTCCCGTATTTTAATTTACACGTTTTCCCTGTAATTTAACTTATACCTTTTTCCCGTATTTTAACTTGTACGTTTTTCCCGTATTTTAACTTGTACGTTTTTCCCGTATTTTAACTTGTACGTTTTTCCCGTATTTTAACTTGTACGTTTTTCCCGTATTTTAACTTGTACGTTTTTCCCGTATTTTAACTTGTACGTTTTTCCCGTATTTTAACTTGTACGTTTTTCCCGTATTTTAACTTATAAGTTTTTCCCGTATTTTAACTTATAAGTTTTTCCCATATTTTAACTTATACGTTTTTCACATATTTTAACTTATACGGTTTCCCGTATTTTAACTTATACGTTTTTCCCGTATTTTAATTTATACGTTTTCCCGTATTCTAACTTATACGTTTTTCCCGTATTTTAACTTTTCCGTTTTTCCCGTATTTTAACTTATACGTTTAGCCATTTCTGCTCTAATCCGGATCGTCTCGGTCGCTGACGAAAACGTCATCAACTGCTAATATTGTCATGCATTTAGCATGATATGCACATGCAGATTTCCCTTTCACCTGTCCTCCTTTTTACTATATAAATATACCGCGTCAGCAAGCAATGTACCCAGACAGTCACGTTGTCAGCGTCATTCAGCGACATCTACAGAATCTTGAATTTAGTGCATACTGATTGGGCACCCCGTCGACTTTGGAGAAAAATGTAGACTTTTAAATGCGCCCTAGGTGAGTAAATACGTTCCGCGTTGCGTTTGTACGTTGTTTTTTTATCGCTTAATAAGAGGAATTGCAATCATTTATAAGGGGAGCAATTGGCCAAAGTTAACAGGTATGACATCTTATTTTTTAAACGTACAATGTTTGATTCCCTTTTATGGGTCAGTTTTACCGTAAAACTTGAAAGGTTTTAGCTTGTGGAGTACCGACATAGACGCACGCAAACACACGCGATGCAGTTAGCGTGAGTAATTGTTTTCTACCTGTGGTGCTTTTGCAGTGAATGTTTGATGAGGGGCACAAAGTTGCATGCTTGGCAGCGTATGAGAGTGTTCAGTGCTCAGGGCTAATTGCCGTCCAAATGTGCTTGCGTGGCTTCTTGGCGCACTGGTTACAAATGCTCCACCACATAGCCCACTTGGAGATGGCGCTGATAGATTTCAAGCAGGGCCGAGGTGAGCGCTACCGTCGCTGAGGCAGCGTGTTTACGGCTTTGGTTGAAAGTGAATTTTAGGATAGTTGAATCGACACACGCTAAATCGTGGTTCCGATTAATTCAAGAATGTATTCAATGTATTCCAGTTGAAAACAATGGCTTCTACGAATCTGTTCCAGATGAGGCACGCCCAAGGCTGAATTAAATGAGGAACCAAGCCCATGTTCTATGATATCCTAAAGCCAAATCCCTTGGAGGAAAGGAATGAATCCCAACTGGATCTGGGGTCTAAATCCTTTATGGACGAGGAACAAAATAGCTTTTGGACCAGTGGCTACATTATTTTAGGTCCTTGGGTTCAGAGACTCGAGACTAACCCTTTTTGGACCAGTAGTGCTACTGGTCGCAGCAAGGAATTGATCTACCGTAGTGGTTCTTCTTTGAGTCAGGGTAATGGTAGAAACAACCAATGGTCCGAGTCCAGGTATTAAATGAAAAATGTATTTATTTCTTACGGTAGTTGTATAAAATTGCATTTTGGTATTTAGTTTTTTACCTAGGTCCACAATGTCTTGTGTGTCTTGTGTCTGTTTTGCTACTGCAACCAAGAAATTTCCCAAATACGGGATGAAATAAAGTTCTAACCTAACCTAGTCTTCTTCGAGTGAGGGTAAGAAACAACCAATGGTCCGAGTCCAGGTATTAAATGATAAACGTTTTTATTTCTTACGGTAGTTGTATTAAAATTGCATTTTGGTATTGTTTTTTACCTAGGTCTACAATGTCGTGTGTCTTGTGTCTCATTTTGCTACTGCAACCAAGAAATTTCCTGAATACGGGATGAAATAAAGTTCTAACCTAACCTAACCTAGTCTTCTTTGAGTGAGGGCAAGAAACAACCAATGGTCCGAGTCCAGGTATTAAATGATAAACGTTTTTATTTCTTACGGTAGTTGTATTAAAATTGCATTTTGGTATTTAGTTTTTTACCTAGGTCTACAATGTCGTGTGTCTTGTGTCTCATTTTGCTACTGCAACCAAGAAATTTCCTGAATACGGGATGAAATAAAGTTCTAACCTAACCTAACCTAAACTAGTCTTCTTCGAGTGAGGGTAAGAAACAACCAATGGTCCGAGTCCAGGTATTAAATGATAAACGTTTTTATTTCTTACGGTAGTTGTATTAAATAGCATTTTGGTATTTAGTTTTTTACCTAGGTCTACAATGTCTTCTGTGCCTGTGCTTGCTTACTACAAACCAAGAAATTTACCGAATACTGGATGAAATAAAGTTCTAACCAAACCAAACCCACCCTAACCCAACCTAACCTAACGTACCCTACCCTAACCTACCCTACCCTACCCTAACCTAACCTACCCTAACCTAACCGTCAATTCAGATGGGAAAGAACTACTAAGACATTGGTTTATGTTCCTTGTAGATATTTTCAAAGCTATAAGTGGCTTTTGAAAAGACTCCCATCTGGACCTGGACACTTTCCTTTGTGTACCCCTAGTTTGCTCTGTCATGGATCTGGAGCAAAATCCCAAGTGGACCAGGGAAAGCTCCACCAAGGTTCTAGGTCTTGGTCTCTCCGCCGAATCTAATTTGAATCTCATGCCAAATCCCATGTGGACACTCTGGCTAAAGATTTATTTTCATCAAATCTCCCGTGGGAAAAAAAAATCAATACAAAGAAATCCCGTGCTGGGATGATACTACAATTAGCAATATACAAGCTAAATCTTGCGTGACACATGTATACCAAACACACAAACAAGAACATCTGACAAAAAGGAAATTTTCCTTTCCTTTATTCTGCTTCTGGCCCAATCCCTGTGGCGGCCTGTTCAGCACATTTCTCCTGGCAAAAAATGACACCGTCAGCACTTTTATGTGTGTGTTGCAGGGGGGGGAGCTATTTTTATCACGACAAGAAAAAGGAGGAAGGCACCATAACTTAAAGAAAATGGGCTGTTATGGATAAAAGCGATGTAAAGGCTCTTTAAAAAGTACCTTCTGCAAGATGTTTGGCAGTTTATGTTCTTCATTCAGCGCACTTTTGGCACGGCATCACTTGCTGGCAACATGGCGGCCGACAGAGGGTGAAGGGGGCTCGGATGAGATAAAAATAGAGATTCTATTTCAGGATCTTTTGAAGATAAAGATGCGCTCTCGCTGTGAAACCTTCCTGGTTCGTTTGTGAGAGGTTCAATGCACACCTGGCTTCAGAAAGACATCCAAGCCAACATCCCCTTAATGCATACCATCCTTCCCATGATTGTTTATTATGACACTGCAGCTTGTGCTCCCCAAATTGCAAATCAGTCATTTTTGCAGCTGCTTGAATGTATGAACTGACCCACGGGAGGTTCTCCAAATGGGTCTTTTGAACCCTAGAATATGTCCAAATTGCCCCCGAAGGGCTCTAAAGGCAACATTTATACGCTGTACTTGAAAAGAAGACATTATTACACCTATTGGGACCACAGGGATGAAGTACGTTTATGCGAGTTGACTTGCTTGCCCCAAAAAATGCACAGTGGTGAAAACACAATAGAATTTTAGTGTTAGAATTTTGTAGGGCATGGTCATCCGCAGCCAATCAGCACTCACCCTTTCATCCACTTTAAATTTTAAATCTCTTTCATGTATGGATAAAGAAATACATTTGAATGGGATGACTCTGCAGTATCTCTACACATCTAACCAATAAATTACGGGTTCAGGTGAAAAACAACAATGATTTTAAGGTTAAGGCACTGAAAATACCTTTTTTTTCTTGATGGTACACGTGAATCAGGTTAAGAAAATGTTGACATCAATACCACAAAATGTTCTGTACATTGTCAACTCACTGAGTCTCCTTTCACGACAGGAATGCCTAAAAAAATAGAAATTAACACATACAAAATCACTATTCTAATGGCAAACTAGCTGTTTTAATTTCCAAAAAAATCAACATATTCACTGCCAACGATGGAATTTTAACTCTTTAAACATTTTTTTTAATTAGCAGCAGTCAAAAAATTCCTTATAACTTGCTCTACTGTAAATTCCATTTTTGTAGACAAGGTTAACCTCCTAGATTAGAACTTTATTTCATCCCGTATTCGGGAAATTTCTTGGTTCCATTAGCAAGACACACATAAGACACACAAGACAATGTAGACCTAGTTAAAAACCTAGGACCTAGCATCCACATGTGTGGACATCACATTTCTGGTTGTCACAAGACTACAATGTTAAATTTTGGACTACACTTATGATGTGGATATCATTTTTTCTCAGAAGCTCCATCATATAAAAAGCTAATTCTTTGTTTTTACACTCATCAGGTCCCAATTAGCCTAAATATCAAAGCGAAAATCAAAATGCACGCCTTGCAAGAGTCTGGGTCTTAGAACGTTTAAAAAATGCAACACGCAAACAAAAATTACAGCAGCAAACCCCCACGTTTCTTCTCTAAAAAATAATAAGAATCACTTTTATTCGTCGTGGCAGGAGAGGAGAACACGGACACACTCGACATACTGTATGGATGTGTGAGTATGTTGGGGGGCGGAGTTATAAACGACGTACGAGACTATAATGTAGGACACACACACACTCAGTGGGTGACATTAGAAAGGAGGGAAGAACAATCTATAAATATCTCTTGTGAGTGTTTGTCACGCACATTGGTCGCCCACTTCCCCTCGTTTGACCCACCAGAGCGACGTGCCGCAGTAGCTGAGCGCTCCAAGAAGTGGACGTGAGGATGCACAGAATCATTTACGACCTGGAAGGGCTAAAAATATCGGAAGATGAATGACTTTCTGTTTTGGAACCCATCTCCGAGCCCACAAAAACTAAAAGAGACGGCGGAGAACTTAATAGGATTCACCTCGACACGTGCTGGAAAACATTACTTCGGAGGGGCTTCAAATCACCTGCATTTGACTCCGAAGCGGATTTTGTAGCTGATGCGCCATCCATCTAGTCCGCCGGAGACCCTTTGACTTGGAGCCAGGCACTTCAAAAGCGGAAGAGCTTTGAAGGCCATTGTTGGAGTCTTGGAGTCATCTGTTCCTACGTTGGCTCGCTCCCTCTGTCTTATGGTGTTTCCTTCAATGAAAGACATATTGTGACCACTCTAACCCGTAGAAGAAGGTGGAAATGGTAGTAAAACTCCTGTGAGCAACTACAAGCATACCTGGCAACCTCTGTCTTATGGCGTTTCCTTCAATGAAAGACATATTGCGACCACTCTAACCCGTAGAAGAAGGTGGAAATGGTGTCAAAACTCCTGTGAGCAACTACAAGCATACCTGGCAACCTCGGCCAATTGCTCCACTTATTAATGATTGCAATTCCCCTCATTAAGCCATAAAAAACAAACAATTGCAACATTCCACATATTTACTCACATAAGGCGCATTTAAAAGTCAAAAAGTTTCTCCAAAGTGGACGGGTTGCCAGATCAGTATGCACTCAATTCAAGATTCTGTAGATGTCGCTGTGAAGTTTTACGGTAAAACTGACCCATAAAACAAAAGGAAATCAAACATTGTACATTTAAAAAATAAGATGTCATACCTGTTAACTTTGGCTAATTGTTCCCCTTATAAATGATTGCAATTCCTCTTATTAAGCGATAAAAAAACGTACAAACGCAACGTTCTACAGATTTACTCGCATAGGGCACATTTAAAAGTCTAAAATTTTCTCCAAAGTGGACGGGTTGCCAAATCAGTATGCACTCAATTCGACGCTAACAGCTTGATGGTGTGGGTACATTGCTTGCTGGCGCGCTATATTTATATGGTGAAAGGGGAATTAATGTGCATGCGTATATCATGCTTAAAGAATGACTATTAGCAGTCGACCACAACGTTTTCGTCAGCTACCAGTTACCGAAATGATCCGGATTAGAGCTGAAATGGCTAAAACGAGATCGGTTTTACTAAAAAACGTGCTTAAAAAATCCTGTACAAAAGCTGTCATACGACGTACACAATTTGAAATAAAGAAAAAACATCAAATACAGGAAAAAAACATGTAAATTGGCAGGTATGTACAAGGCAAACAGGGCTTTCTATTAAAAGTCAACCTAAAACTATAACTCGCATACATTTTGAGGCACATGCGGAATTAGCGATATTTCAACTGATGAGAGAAGTCATTTTGTTCTAGAGTGTTCTATATTCAGGCTCCAAAATAGCCATGGAAATGAGCTTACCTTCTTAAAAATGATTAAATCTCCACCTAAGACTTATTTCAACACTCACATTTTTGTTAAGCTTCACCCAGCTTCAACCTCAAACATCTGGATTCTGTCCCGTTTAACTGCCACTTCACTCCAGCTTCACCTAAAAAATTAGGTTTGGTGTTGAAAATGGCGAAAGACGGGGAGAAGAAACAGGAATGGGGATACGTACATCATTTGAATAAACTTACATCACTACAAAAGGTCATACAAAACCCTAATTCAAAAATATTTCAGTCTTAAAAAAAGAAAAAAGATCCAAAATGGCCACCAATGTCGGATTAACAAAAATCTATTCATACTTTAGCGAACAAGTTAGACACAAAGAGCCAAAATTTTAAACTGTGGGAGTCAAAGAGCCAAAAAGCATTAAAAAAATCAATCTGCCAAATTATATTTTAGATATAATTTATTTTCATTCATTTTAGAGCCACATGCGGCTCGAGAGCTTCGTGTTCCTGCTTTAAGATAAATGTCAATTGCCTACATGGCTTATTCAACAGCATTTTCTATGTATTTCTTTCTCAACAAATTGATGTTTACGGTGTCACAAGTTATTTTTCCTCACAAAAACGGTATCTATTTGATGTATAGTTTCACCAGAAAGTCATATTTCTTGCCTTTGTGTTATAGGAGACGATAGAAAGTTATTCTAAGAAGTATACATTTTTGAAAGTCTATCGTTTCCTTCCCACCTGTCTTCAGTCAGACTCAAAACGGGAGCAGCTTTGTAAATGTAAGAACAGAAAAACTCACTTGTGATGCCACTACAATTCTTCCTGCACTCCTGCTCGTATTGTTCTTCTTCTTCTTGAAAATCTTGCATGCACGTGTCCACGTCGAGGCTGTCTGCCAACATGCCTGGATTGAATGAACCCAGAATAGAGTGCGTTGATGGACCCGCACCAAAAAAAATGGCGGGTTCACGAGCGGACTCTCGCAGCTGCTCCGCATACGGCGTTAAACGTCAGCAAACGTCTCCGCGTAAGATTTAAAATCGGCCCTTTTATGAGATATTTTTACGGCGGAATCGGGATTTTAGGACTTCACGAGTCGTAATTGTCATACGCGCCTTGAAAAATAACGATATTGAAGTTTTTCATTCAGGCGAACCAGATTAGGTCCAATTGTTGTCTCAATCTAACATTCGTTTACTCATTTTCCGGCGCTGGAAACTGCTGGTACACCTTTAGTCGGTTGTCAGCCAATCGCAGGGCACAAGGAGACAGACGACCTTTCACGCTCGTACTTTTAGCTAGGGGCAATTTAGAGTGTTCAATCAGCCTACCATGCATTTTTTTGGGACGCGGAGTACCCAGAGAAAACCCACGCAGGCACATGGAGAACACGGAAACTCCACGGAGGAAAGTCCAAACCTGGAATTGAACCCTCATACTCAGAACTGTGATACGGGCGTAACGCGTGAGCCCTTACAAGAGTCCCAATTGGAATATTTCAGACTAAAAAACATCATTATTCCTCAGCATATCATCTTATGTCACATGTGTCAAAGTGGCGGCCCGGGGGCCAAATCTGGCCCGCCGCATCATTTTGTGTGGCCCGGGAAAGTAAATCATGAGTGCCGACTTTCTGTTTTAGGATCAAATTAAAATGAAGAGTATAGATGTATATTAAATTTCCAGATTTTCCCCCTTTTAAATCAATAATTGTAATTTTTTAATCAATTGGATTTTTTTTTTCATTTAAAAAAATGTCATCTATATTAACATTAGTCATTCTCATCAAAGTTTTATCAGCAGGAATCATATAAACCTCCAAAATTATTACAAAATGTAATTTTTCACACTGATGTAATGTCACCAAAAGTTGATGTCTGTGGACCCTGAACAACTTCTGATTCAAGTGATGCAAAAATAAGTCATGTAATATTTTTAATCGCATCATTTTAGGACATTTCTCCAAATATTACTTAAATCTCCTAATATCACGCCAAAAAAGTCTCACACAGACTTTACGTTGCCAAAAGTTGATGCCCTAGAACACGTGTGTCAAAGTGGCGGCCCGGGGGCCAAATCTGGCCCACCGCATCATTTTGTGTGGCCCGGGAAAGTAAATCATGAGTGCTGACTTTCTGTTTTAGGATCAAATTAAAATGAAGAGTATAGATGTATATTAAATTTCATGATTTTCCCCCTTTTAAATCAACAATTGTAATTTTTTTATCCATTTTTCTGTGTTTTTAGTTCAAAAATCATTTTGTAAAATCTAAAAATATAGTTTAAAAAAAGCTAAAATAAACATTGTTTTAGATCTATAAAAAACTGAATATTCAGGGCGTTTAATCCAGTTCTTTTAATCCATTTATAAAAAAAATATATCTAAATATTATATCTAAAATGGTCCGGCCCACATGAAATCGAGTTGACGTTAACGCGGCCCACGAACCAACTTGTCTTACGTGAATTCTCCCACCCGACCACGGCCCTTTACACCCTAAAACGCCGTTAATATCCACTCCTGGCATTTATTAAAGTTGAAAACCATTTTTCAAGGGAAACCTTGAAATAAATTGTGACAAACGTCAGACCGTTTTAGCTTTAGTCGGGAAATCTAAAGCATCTAAAAGACGACTTCAGGGGTGGTCTAAACGTAAACAAGCAAAGTTAGAACTTGGATCTTCTCCTGTTTACGCTTCCTTCCCGTCTAGCCTTCCCGATACGCCACAACGCTAAAAAAAGCCCAAATAAGGCGTATTGCATCGTTTGCATGTCCGATTCTGGTTTTATCAGCAATTTATCCGTTCCTCTTCCCCGGCTGTCTTCCGTCTCGAATTGCGATTTCCACGCGGTCAAGGTCCGCGCAAAAACCCGTCGGAACATTCCCGAATAAAGAAACGCCGCATTGGTTGCCCTTGAAACGCTGGTTTTCTTCATGGTTTTCTTCGTGCGCGTGTTTTCCTTCCCTTCAGCCAAGGCCTCGCATCCGACAAGGACTTTATAATTCTATATGAATCACTTCCTTTTTACCTTCTGACACACACGTGTGCAAGATCTCAGGCCCACCTTTCTCCCCCCCTTCATGGCTGCTTCTGCTCAACTTGTCCCACCGGGATATTAGGAACAGCAGCAGGTTCCTCTGGCGCGCAACTGCTATTCATATTTAGTGTTTGACAGGGGGAACGGCTTCTTGTTAACCTCCTGAGACAGCCACATGGGATTGTGAGCACCCTATTTCCTTAAGAAAAAAAACAAGAAGCTCTAAGTATAGAAGATTAGAGCCAGTGAAAAAAAGGTGGCCAAGGTTTAGACTTTATTATCAGAATTCTGACTTTAAAGTTACAATGTTTAAAGCAGAATTCTGATGACAAGTCAAAATTCGGAGGATATAATCAAAATTCTGGCCACCATTTCTGAATAAAAAAGGATAGGTTGTCAAGTCATAATTCTGAGATTAAAATCAGAATTCTGAATGTTGAATTTATTCGAAAAACTTTACAATTTTGACTTTAAAGTCACAATGTTAAAATCTGATTTCTGAGAATTAAGTCCAGAGTTTGACAAGACCGTCAGAATTCAGGCCACATTTTCTGAAGAAATAAAACAAAGGTTGCCAAGTCATAATTCTGAGAATAAAATCAGAATTCTGAATGTTGAATTTATTCGAAAAATTCTGACTTTATAATTTTGACTTTAACGTCACAATGTTAAAATCTGAATTCTGAGAAAAAAGTCCAGAGTTAGAAAACACCGTCAGAATTCCAGCCTTATTTTTTGAACAAATAAAACAAAGGTTGCCAAGTCATAATTCTGAGAATAAAATCCCAATTCTGAATGCTGACTTTATTCAGAAAATTCTTACTTTCCAATTCTGACTTTAAAGTCACAAAGTTAAAATCAGAATTCTGGTTAAAAGAAAAATGAAAGTTGAAAAAATCACGTCAGAATTCATAGAAAAAAAAGCAAACATTCAGAATTCCGTCTTAATCCTCAGTATTATGACTATGCCTAATTCTAACTATAGCCTCAGAATGTTTACTTAAATCTAAGCATTCTTCTAACTTTAACGTCAGAATCCACCTTTTCTAAGCAAAAAAATGTGTGAGAATGTCACAATTCTTAAAAACAATATCATAATCTTCCCACTTTATTTCCCCCCTTCAGAGTCCCAAATCCTTCTCCCATTTAAAAACCAAAAACGACCATCCTTTACCTAAAAGAACATACACTAGCAAAAATATCCAAGTGGCAAAAAATAGTGTGGAGTGACAATCTTACCTTCTTCTATATTCGAAGTTCGTGTTATTGTGAGAATTGTTCGGTCGCAGCAAAATGTCACTGCGTCCTCTCACGTGAGGCCACTGTGTATATATTTGTCATCTGGCTGCCATGATAAGAGTGAAGTGGACATCGGTGCCCCCGGGAGACGCTTCCCACAAGTCCTATACCATCATGTAGGGCACAGGGAAACTGGATTTGCTCATCAAAAGCTAAAAGGACATACATGGAATACCACATGGAAATGAACTACAAAGACAGTGGCGTTTGTACGTTGAGGGACATTTTCAGTAATTAGTTTAGATTAAATTAGATTAATTAGATTAGATTAGGTTAGATTAGGTTAGATTAGGTTAGATTAGGTTAGATTAGGTTAGATTAGGTTAGATTAATTAGATTAGAGATGAGATGAGATGAGATGAGATGAGGTTAGATTAGATTAGATTAGGTTAGGTTAGGTTAGATTAGATTAAAGATGAGATGAGATTAGGTTAGGTTAGATTAGATTAGGTTAGATTAATTAGATTAGAGATGAGATTAGATTAGGTTATGTTAGATTAGGTTAGATTAGGTTAGATTAAAGATGAGATGAGATTAGGTTAGGTTAGATTAGGTTAGATTAAATTAGATTAATTAGATTAGATTAATTAGATTAGATATTAGATTATATTAGATTAGGTTAGATTAGATTGATTAGAGATTATATTATATTAGATTAGATTACTTTATTAATCCCGTATTCGGGAAATTCACTGTCACAGTAGCAAGAGGGTGAGAATACAGACACAGAAAAAGACATTTTAGATATAAATAAATAGGTAAGAAATGATTATAATGATTAACAGCCTGTTTTTTCTGATACTATTTACTCATGTATAAAGCCATTGACGGGGTTAAACGTCCAATCCATTTGTGCTGGGATAGGGCAAATGAATGTTTAGTTAAATTGAGTTAACAAAATCAACATTTTTTGCCTCTATCTTTTGCATGTATTTAATCAATCAATCAAAATCCTTTATTGTCATTATACAACAGCTGTGTATAACGAAATTAGTGGTGCTACTCCAGTAAAAACATAAATAAGTCATTTAAAAAGTCACATTCGGGCAAGGTCATTCTAAGTGAATGAAAAAGACACACTAAATGATAAAATGATTACCTGTTCTTGAAAATTCATCGAGGTTCGATCCATTTTCTAGATGAAATGATTTTCACAAGCGCGAAGTTTTGCTGGAAATATAACATAAAACATGAGAAAATACAAAATGACAAAAACAATGAAGCAGCAAATCCATTTTCCCAAATAAGATGAGCGACATTGAAATGTGCTGAAACAAATGGTCTTTCAAAATGTGCTACAAATTCAAAACAAAACCACCAAGTGCCACTTTTTTTCCCCAAGACTTTTATTGACCACTGAACCAAGTGTACCGATATCAGATATACGACAACACGGGCCGAAGCGGACATAAACAACCGCCGACGGGTACACAGCAACCGATTGAATTTTTCTCTTCAAAGTAAGAAAATGAGTAAGGCCTCCACAAAGTCACCTCATTATTTAAATAGTACCTTGTAACATCTTATGAACACATTTTCGTCTTGAAATCTGAAAGAAATGAGTCACACCACACAGACGACTACTTGGCAACGTGTTGTATGATAAACAGATTTAGTACAAGTGCTTCAATCAGTATTTTTTTTTTATATATACACATCCGAAATTTACAACATTGGTACCTTGAAGGTTCCGTGTCCATTTCCCCAAAGACAAACATGTCCGAGTCTCAAGGGGGCGCCATTCCAAAGTCCAGGTACCCGTTCTACATCAGACTTCCCGGCCAGGACACGATGGTCAACGTAATCCTTCCCCGAAGCTCCTTGAGGAGGCGCACCAACGCCATGTGGGTCATTCCCCACGTGCTCTTGCCGTTCACCTCCAGTAAAATGTCACCGCACCTACCGAATGGCGAGTAAATAACGCGGCGGACAAAGCTAAAACCGAACGGCATCTTACCTTATCCCGCCGTCATTGTAGGCCGGCGTACCCTTGACGATGGAGCGTATAAAAAAGCACTGGTTGCAGTTGACCTCCTCCTGGCCGCCGACGATGCTGAAGCCCAAGCTGCCGGACACGCTCCGTCGCAGCACGATGTCCTTGCAGCTGTACAGGTGCCTGTGGATTTAAGAATGGACTTTTTGAGGACATTTGTCTCTTGGACAAGGACTTTTGGGGATATTAATGGCACAGCTAGACAGGCTTCGTCGTTGCCTTTAATTTGAGATGTAAGTCGATGGGGTTAGTGCGAGATTTATTTTTTTGCGTTTTTAGTTTGGCTTTACGTGAAAAAATAAAATACAGTAAATCCCTGCTTTGTCAATAAGCTGAATGGAAACTTGCAAAAAATCATGTATGAAGATAACACTTAGAAATATAAATAATTAATTTGGGACAGCGAAACTACTCCTAACAATATTTTGTAGTTCTTTCTAGTTATTTTGTTGATTGAATTTCAGTTTTTCACTTTTTTGTCCCAAATTTTCACTCACATTTTGCTCATTTTGTTAGATTTATTATTTTGTTTATTGAATTTCAGATTTTTTGCCTCAAATTTTCACTTACATTTTGCAAATTTTGTTAGATTGTTTTTTCAACATTTGTCATTTTTTTTAAACAGTGATTGTCAGATTTTTGTGGATTAATTTCAAAATTGTTATATTTGGGGGGATCAATTTTTTTAGCTACTCACAATTTTTTGCATTAGATTTCAGCCCAAATTTAAAGAGAAATTTGTTCATGTTTTCTTTCAATTTTAGGAAATAGCGACCGTGTTGACATCATCTTTTTGAAAGCCCACCAAAACAAACCTGGGCAGCTGCAGCCACGACACCCACAGCGGGGAGTAGTCGTTATTAGAGGGCGAGTTCTTGGCGCTTCCGTCGGGCGAGGAAGCCAGGCAGGGTGGCGGCTCGCCCTCTGGCGGGCTCTCGTCGGGGGGTCGCATCTCCAGGACTTTGAGCACCACCGGCGACGATGTGTTCTTCAGGTTGGCCACGGCCTCGCTCCGCGTCACCCCTGTCAGATCCACGCCGTTCACGTTGAGCAATATGTCGCCTGCGGAGGGAAACCGAGGCGAAGGTGAGATTAAAGCGCCACCTGTGCTTTTGACAAAAGAGCAAAAGGTCCTTTGACAGTGTTGCCGCGTGTGCATATGCAAATATTCATGAATATGGATTGAGCCTCCTGTTGTGCTCTATGTCCAATGGAGCCATTTGAGTCAGAAAGAAGTGTTAAAAGTATCGTATTTTTTGCACTATAAACCGCCAATGAGTGGCTTATCTTAAAATCTGTTTCATATATAAGGTGCATTGAATTATAAAATGCAGTAGTAGTAGTGGTGGTGGTAGTAATAGTAGCTGGGGATTATGTTATACAACCACTATATGTAGCTGTGGTCGGAATAGTAGTAGTAGTAGTAGTTGTTGCAGTAGTAGTAGTAGTAGTAATTGTTGTTGTAGTAGTAGTAGTTGTACTTGTTGTTGTAGAAGTAGTAATAGTAGTAGTAGTAGTAGTAGCAGTAGTAGTTGTTGTTTTAGAAGTAGTAGTAGTAGTTGTAATAGTAGTAGTAGTTGTTGTTGTAGTAGTAGTTGTTGTAGTAGTAGTAGTTGTTGTTGTAGAAGTAGTAATAGTAGTTGTTGTTGTAGAAGTAGTAATAGTAGTAGTAGTTGTTGTAGTAGTAGTATTAGTTGTTGTAGAAGTAGTAATAGTAGTAGTAGTTGTTGTTGTAGTAGTAGTAATAGTAGTAATAGTAGTAGTAGTTGTTGTTGTAGTAGTAATAGTAGTTGTTGTTGTAGAAGTAGTAATAGTAGTGGTTGTTGTTGTAGTAGTAGTAATAGTAGTAGTAGTTGTTGTTGTAGAAGTAGTAGTAGTTGTTGGTGTAGTAGTAGTAATAGTAGTAGTAGTTGTTGTAGAAGTAGTAATAGTAGTAGTAGTTGTTGTAGTAGTAGTAGTTGTAGTAGTAGTTGTTGTTGTAGTAGTAGTAGTTGTTGTAGTAGTAGTTGTTGTTGTAGTAATAGTAGTAGTTGTTGTAGTAATAGTAGTAGTTGTTGTTGTTAGTAATAGTAGTAGTTGTTGTAACAATAGTAGTAGTTGTTGTTGTAGTAATAGTAGTAGTTGTTGTTGTAGTAATAGTAGTAGTTGTTGTAGCAATAGTAGTAGTTGTTGTTGTAGTAATAGTAGTAGTTGTTGTAGCAATAGTAGTAGTAGTGGGTTGTGAAAAAGATCCACTAGATAGAGCTATACAGTAATCCACTGGTTGGAGGTGTAGTAGTAGTGGCTATGAGTGTTATACATCAACTAGATGGAGTTGTGCTAAAGGGAATTTCATCCAATGAAAAAGCAATATTGATCCATACATAAGGCGGAGCGGATTATAAGGCGCACTGCCGGCTTTTGAGAGTGTTTTTTGTTGCACCTCATAGTGCGGAAAATATGGTAGTCAAATGGTTTAAAACACACATAAGAGGATGATGAAAGAGCAACAATCTGGCACGTTGCGGCATTGTAAAGCACTCAGCCTTCATAATCCCATAAAAGAGATTCACACGGAGGGTCAATGACATGCTTAATATGCATTGAAGAAAGCCCAGTCAGCAAAATCTCCCCACCGACCGTTGCCATGACATAAAACCACGGCGCGACCAATCCTGTGTTTTCTCCGGGTTGGAGACAATTTGCGAAGCGCTGAACCGCCGCCGCTGCACGATTAACTCCAATAATTAAAACATGTGTTCGTCAATCAGCAGACGGCGCAAATCCATCGGCGAGGCCTGCCTGCACAACATCAATTGCAAATGTGCTTAGTATTCATCACAAAGTACTCCAGTCGCCCTGTATTTAACACGTTGTGTACTTTCTTCAGTACTTATTGATTGATTGGTCCGGTGACCTTTGAACTTTTTTAACCACGGGTTCAGTTCAACAAGAATAGCAAATGTCAAGCTATTTTTGTTGTTGTTGTTGGTGTATGCAAACATGGCCAGAACATGCAAAGTCCCTACACCTGGAATCGAACCCTAGATCTCAGAATATTTTGATATATTTAACAAAGTCTAACCATCCAAATTCGTGACCGGATGATTCACCTAAAGACATTTCGCCGACGGACGTTTGACAGACGGACAGGTCGCCGAATGGACGTTCCGCCGAATGGAGGTTCGCGTCTAATGATTAAATACAAATATTAGTATTTGTATTTAATCATTAAACACTGTTTCCGGCTGGATTTGACCGAATTTGAGAGCATTTTGAGCCGTTTGGCGAATGGACGTATATAGACGTTTTTTTGCCCCCATCGCGACATCAACGCGACAGTTTACCGAGGAATTCACTTCCCTGGGCTCGGTTCTAATACTAGTATTTGTATTTAATCATTAAACGCTGTTTTCGGGTGGATTTGACCGAATTTGAGAGCATAAATTGAGATTGATGAGTGGCAAAGGGAAATGAATTATTGATTTTTACTATAATTTGGACAACGTCAGCGGCGGGCCGGATTAAAAATCCTAACGGGCCGAATATGGCCCGCGGGCCGAGGTTGAAAAACTTGTACACACACGATCCGCGGGTGGGTGGGGCCAGCGCGCGAATCCCGTTTCGGCGAAACCTCCGTTCAGCCGCTCGGCGGAACGTCCATTCGGCGACCTGTCCGTCTGTCAAACTTCCGTCGGCAAAACGTCTTTAGGCGAATCATCTGAGTAACATCTAAATTTGGGTTGACATTTCAAGTATTTTATTGCCGTAAAATGTCAAAAGAGACAAATATATGGAAGTATAATAATTTTCAAGTCAAAGGCGTACCTTTGCGTATGGAGCCCTCCTGGCCCACCACACCGTCGGGGTCCACGTTGGTGACGTAGATGGGCAGGTCCCACCCGCGACTCGACATGCCGCCGGCCACCGCCATGCCTAGCGAATCGTACGGCTCCTTGCTGAGCGTCACCGTCTTCTCGTAGCAGGCCGGTTTCTGGCACGAGTCCTACCATCACAAAAATATTATATCAATATATCTTATCTTATTCACATCATTTCATTGATTTTCCGTATCCCTCACAAGGGTCACGAGGGTGCTGGAGCCTAAATTTGGTGGCCAGCCAATCGCAGGGCACGAAAAGGCAAAGGACTATTATTCATACCTAGGAGCAATTCAGCTCAGAATTAGCCTAGCTAGCATGTTTTGGGGCTGTGGGAGAAAACCGAAGTACCCGGAGAAAACCCACGCGAGCCCAGGGAGAACATGTAAACTGCACACAGGAAGGTCTGGACCTGAGATCGAACTCTAGATCCCAGAATTGTGAGGCCAAGGCTAACCACTTGTCCACTGGTTCGCCCTCTTCACATTCAATTTAGTATTTTTTTTGAGTGTTTTTGTGCGAACTGACCAGTAGTGTTTGCTCAATGTCCACGGGGGAGTACGGCGGGGGGCCGTCCATGGCCCACGGGGCTTCTTGGAGGATGTCCGGCGTTGGCAAGCAGATCTGACGAGACACCACGAAGTGGACGCCTTCCTCGCTCGCCTGAATGATTCAAATGAGCAAAGTTTGACAATTCAAATGATCTGGAATATTTAAACCAATGCACTTTCGTTAGAGTGGAGACCATTGACAACAAATGATGTCCAGTTCAATAGAACTATGTATATGCGTGTATGTATATGTATGTGTATGTGTGTATGTGTATGTGTGTGTGTATGTGTATGTGTGTGTATATGTGTATGTATATGTATGTGTATATATTTCATGCAACACGCTTATTTACCTATTTATTAATGTCTAAAATGTCTTTTCCTGTGTCTGTATTCTCACCCTCCTGCTACTGTGACAGTCAAATTTCCCAAATACGGGATGAATAAAGTTATCTAATCTAATCTAATCTAATCTGGCAGTTGATTGTGCTTTTGCCTGACCACCAAAAGGTTGTCTTTTCAGGTTTTATATATATATATATATATATATATATATATATATATATATATATATATATATATATATATATCTATATATATATATATATATATATATATAGACCCCGCCCTTCATTTTTTGGGGGCTGGTATATTTTGATATTGGTGAAGTATATCACTTTTTGTTGGTTAGCTTTTCTCTTGGTGTTGGTGAGTTTTGAAATTTTTGTTATGTTATTGACAAATATTTGCAATTTTTTTGTTGCCTTTTTGTTATTTTTTTTTAGCAAATGCGTTTGGATCCCTCTTTTAGAAATTATGCTCTCATTTTAGCTTGTTCTTTTGAGTGTCTGGGTGCTCTACATTTTATGTTTGTCTATTTTTCAACACAATTCCCAACCTTCATCCAACCTTAATCATTTCTGTCAGATTTGATTTCCGAACCCTATTTGTCATCTTATTTTCTCTACTGTTAGAATTCGTTTCTTCCCTTTTTTTTTAAATGGTCTGATTTCAAGCCATAATTTTCCAGATATTTTTCCAATTGTGTTTCTTCGTGTGCCTGGTTTCCTCCACCAAAGTCGCCCGTGCCTCAGCGGCGCAGAGCTCGACTCCTCAAATTAGCCAGTCCCGGCCCATTATCATCTTAATTGGCCTAATTTAATTTCAGACCCACTGGCTGTTAATCTCAGTCAGGAAAAAAGACCAACAGGGAGACCCCGTCCAGCCAGTCAGTCAGTCAGTCAGTCTGGAACTTTTAGGCCCAAAGACCCCGAACGACTTATCGGCAATTAAACCCCATTAGCCGGCAAACGCGCCGCCGCAGACGAGCGTTGGGGAAATCGGCGCAATCAAGGGTAGACGACAGCCGGGCAATTGTGGCAAATCGCTACAATTACGTTTAATACCACGAGGAAACGCAACTTTTGGAACAATATCGCAGTTCCTGATATAACCGACGCCGAGTCCCACTTGGATAAATGAACCTGAGATCTTCGTTTTTGCCCGTAGGCCACTTCCAGATGGGGGTCCACATGTTTGAGACCCCTGCTTTATATAACGAGATTAAAGTTGAACTATTACAAGGTTTAAACCAAAATATAATGAATGTTAAATTAAAGATTAGAGTATTACAAGATTCAAATTGTGAAACAGTCATTTTGTCTGTTATTTTTGTCTAACATGAACCAGATGTTGTTTGGTTTCTAGGGCAGGGGTGTCAGACTCGGGTTGGTTCGCGGGCCACGTTAACGTCGACTCGATTTCATGCGGGCCGGACCATTTTAGATATAATATTTAGATTTTTTTTAAATAAATGGATTAAAAGAACTGGATTAAAAGCCCTGAATATTCATTTTTTATAGATCTAAAACAATGTTTATTTTAGCTTTTTTTATATTTTTATATTTTACAAAATGATTTTTGAACTAAAAACACAGAAAAAAATGATTAAAAAATTGATTAAAAATTGATTAAAATTTGATTAAAAATGGTTAAAAATTACAATTATTGATTAAAAAAATTACAATTATTGATGTAAAAGGAGGAAAATCAGGAAATGTAATATACATCTATACTCTTCATTTTAATTTGAACCTAAAACAGAAAGTCAGCACTCATGATTTACTTTCCCGGGCCACACAAAATGATGTAGCGGGCCAGATTTGGCCCCCGGGCCGCAACTTTGACACATGTGGCGTGTTCTAGGGCATCAACTTTTGGCAACGTAAAGTCTGTGTGAGCACCTTTTTGGGCGTAATATTAGGAGATTTAAGTAATATTTGGAGAAATGTCCTAAAATGATGCGATCAAAAATATTACATGACTTATTTTTGCATCACTCGAATCAGAAATTGTTCAGGGTTTGCAAACATCAACTTTTAGTGACATCACGTCAGTGTGAAAAATTTGATTTTGGAGTAATTGTGGAGGTTTATGTGATTCCTGCTGATAAAACTTTGATGAAAATGACTAATATATACCGTAATTACTCGAATATAACACGCAGGTTTTTGCAAAATAATTAATTCCAATAGTTGGGGGTGCGTGTTATAATCAAAAACTATTTTTTTTTTTTTTTTTTTTTTTTGTGTGTGTCT
The DNA here is from genome assembly GCF_051989625.1 of Stigmatopora argus. NCBI lineage: Eukaryota > Metazoa > Chordata > Actinopteri > Syngnathiformes > Syngnathidae > Stigmatopora > Stigmatopora argus. Next base: position 14,019,909 of record NC_135394.1, read on the forward strand.
TGTTACATGGCCCTTAGCCTGGTGCTTTTTCTTGCCAAATAAATTGAATTGAAATTGAATTGAATAAAATAAATTACAAATTTTCGATCGAAAAAAGCATTGTCAAACTCACTTTGACGCACGGATTTTACGTCATCTCGTAAAGCCGAGACCACCACTGCCCCCCTCTAGCCTCGTACCCGTCTCAGTTCACCCTCTCTCAGTTCAGTGTTATAATCAATAACTAAAATAAATTAAAAATTTTCGATCGAAAAAAGCATTGTCAAACTCACTTTGACGCACGGATTTTACGTCATCTCGTAGAGCCGACGCACGGATTTTACGTCATCTCGTGAAGCCGAGACCACCACTGCCCCCCTCTAGCCTCGTACCCGTCTCAGTTCACCCTCTCTCAGTTCAGTGTTATAATCAATAACTAAAATAAATTACAAATTTTCGATCGAAAAAAGCATTGTCAAACTCACTTTGACGCACGGATTTTACGTCATCTCGTAAAGCCAATCGGATGATGTGTTGTGGGAGGAAGAGGAAGTGGATGAAGGAAGCGTGGACGTTGATAGGATTCTCAACGAAGAGATGTATGAGAGGACAGACAAAGAGAGAGAGGAACTTTTCATTTGAAGGATTCTAATGAATAAATTTGTTTGAACAAAACAATCGTGAAACGAAGAAAAAAAGGTAAGATTTCTGATTTTCGTCAGCGGGAAATTTTAGGTGCGCACTATATTCGAGTACTGCGTTTTTCCAGATTTTTTTGGCCCAAAGTTATACCCGCGTGTTATTTTCGAGTGCGCGTTATATTCGAGTAATTACGGTAGTTAATATAGTTAATTTTCAGATGGCGGTGTCCAGATTTTTTCAATGCAAAAAGTGTGCGGCAGTTCAAAAAAGGTTAGGAAACACGGCGCGCTAACCTGTATTAGCAGAGCGGCGTGCTCGGGAGCTCCGTAGCGCAAGTCGTGCCCGTTAATGGCGAGCACGCGGTCTCCGACCCACAGCTGTCCGTCCCGCGCCGCCAAACCGCCTTCCAGCAGGTCAAAGATGTAGAGGCCGGGCTCCTCGGGCCGGCGCACCAGCTTGATGCCCAGCTGTTCATCGGGCGCGCTTTTGCTCAGGACCACGTGGACGCTGTCGTCCCGGAAGCGGTGGTGATGCGGCGGGCCGTAGGGCGGGGGGCCCCCGGCCACGTGCGGGTGGCGGTAGCGATGGCGCTGCTCTCGGAGGATGGTGAGGCGCAGCAGCTGGCACGGCTGCTTGAGGGTGGCCACCGCGTAGCAATGGGACACGTTGCTGATGTCGATGCCGTTCACCTGACAAACGTCATTCATATAAGTCAATACATTCCTTTTATTTATTTCTGAACCGCTTATCTTCACAAGGGTCGCGGGGGGTGCTGGAGCCTATTTCAGCTAGCACAAAGGACAACCATTCATGCTCACACTCACACCCGGGGGCAATTTAGTGTCCAACCAGCCTATGCTGCATGTTTTTGGGATGTGGCAGGAAACCGGAGTACCCAGAAAAAAACCACGCAAACCTGGGGAAAACATGCTGGGATTGAAACCTCGAACCCAGAACTATGAGGTCGACGCGCTAACCACTCAGTCGCTGGGCCGCCTCCATTTTTCCATATTCATTCATTTTCCGTACTGTATTGCGGGGGGTTGCTGGAGCCCATCCCACCCAAATACTGGCCAGCCAATCGCAGGGTACAAGGGGACAGACAACCACTCAGGCTCAAAATTAATTTTCAAGGACAATTTAGAGCACATGTGTCAAAGTGGCGGCCCGGGGGCCAAATCTGGCCCGCCGCATCATTTTGTGTGGCCCGGGAAAGTAAATCATGAGTGCCGACTTTCTGTTTTAGGATCAAATTAAAATGAAGAGTATAGATGTGTATTAAATTTCCTGATTTTCCCCCTTTTAAATCAATAATTATAATTTTTTAATCCATTTTTCTGTGTTTTTAGTTCAAAAATCATTTCGTAAAATCTAAAAATATATTTTAAAAAAAGCTAAAATAAACATTGTTTTAGATCTATAAAAAACAGAATATTCAGGGCTTTTAATCCAGTTCTTTTAATCCATTTATAAAAAAAATATCTAAATATTATATCTAAAATGGTCCGGCCCACGTGAAATCAAGTTGACGTTAAAGCGGCCCGCGAACCTGACCCCTTGATTTAGTGTTCCACCAGCCTAGCGTGTTTTGGGGATGGGCTCCAGCACCCCCCGCGACCCTCGACAGAAAATGAGCCACATGTTCAGTGCAATCACTGATGGGGGTACCTTGAGGATGACGTCCCCGGGCAGCAGGCGCCCGTCTCGGGCGATCACCCCCTCCCGGTAGATATCCTGGATGAGGATGCGGACCAGCGGCGTCTCGTTGCCGCCGACGACGCTGATGGCGAGCGGCTCGGCCGGCTCCGCCCGCGTGATTTTGATGCTGGTCACTTCCCCGTCGGGGATCAGGTGGTGCAGCTGCGGCAGAGCCAACACTGGAAAAGAAGAGGCCAAATTGGAGTCACATTTGGAAAAAACCCGAGCAGAAGTTTGAAAAAATGGCGGAGCAGCTGCCTGGTCTCCCTCAGGTGACCCAAACGGGGCGCCGCCAGCCAAGAAAAATGAAAAACGAACTGGGCTGATTGTCATCGCGCCGTGTTTGTGCGATTAGTCACATACATCTGGGTGCAATGTGCACGGGAACGCGCTTAAGTCTAAATCTCCGTGGCTGTTACACGCCAGTTTTGTTGGGGGAACAACAAAGTGTTGGCTAGCTTTGATTAAAAAAAAAAAACAAAGACGTCCTTTATTCGGTTTTGCGTGCAATGTGTCACTTTGGATGCGTTTCTTAAGAAAATGGAAATCTGTTTGTATTTCTCGGCGGGGAGTCGTACTGCTTCGCACATGTACTCCGCAAAAAAAATGTAGGGTAGCTCAAACTCTGATTGGAGGGGATTAGTAGTACAGCTTGTGATGTGATTGGTTGCTTGAAAAGAAAAATGTTGGGTGATGCTTTTTTTTCAATGCTTCTGAGGACAGTGATAGAAGAATAATGGCTATTAATGTCATACTTTCCAAAAAGAGCAGATTTGGCTTCTTTCTAAAGATAATATACTTTTGATATTGTTCTTTCTAAAAGAAATAAGATAACTCGTGTTGCAGTTTCAATGAAATGTCAACTATTATGTCACTATCCTAAAAATACAAATGTTTGATGGTGTGGTTTTAGACTTAAAAAGAAAAGAGAAACATTTGATGATCTACTTTTCTAAAAGGCTAAAAGAAATTTCCACAAAAAAGGCAAAACTTATAGCTATTGATTTCACACTTTCTAAAAAAGAAACCACTGATATGGAACTTAAAGTGAAAGATAACTGATTGCTGTGCTTTTAAAAATATTTTAGAATATTATATGCTAAAGAAAAATTAAAAACTGACATTATTACATTTTTTTGAACACTATTGAATAGTATTTTTTCATATTTTGAATCCTGCATTTAAGCAGGTTTGGACTAAAGCTGGTCTACACAAAAAAAAAAGATAAAAAATACAATGAATGGCAAATGTTATTCAAACACAAAACACATTTTGATTAATTTTCCCCAAAGCGATCACAAAAATCACAATAATCATTTTATAATGTAATATTTTTACATATACATATACATATGTATATGTATATGTATATACATATGCATATACATATACATACACATACACATACACACACACACACACACACATACACACACACACACACACACACACACACATACATATACATATACATACACACACATACTTATACATATGTATATACATATGTATATACATTTGTATATACATATGTATATACATATGTATATACATATGTATATACATATGTATATACATATGTATATACATATGTATATACATATACATGTACATGTACATATACATATATACTGATTCTAACTATACTTCCTTAAAAAAATAAACTTTTTATTGACTTTCCCCAGAAAAAAACCTAACAATGGCCGTTGCCCGAAACTAAATAGTTCCTTTTCTCCAGCTGTCACATCCTGGCGTGACGGAGACCACTTTTGGCCAGCGGCCCCGGCAGAAATGATGTATACGTATTTTTATTTTGCCGACCGGAGATGAAAAATGTCTTTTCCTTTCCACTTTCTCCGCTCCCGAGTCAATATTTTGCCACGGCTTCTGAGAAGGGGGAGCGCGTACCGTATCTTGGCTGCGATTATGTAAGGCTGCGCACTCATCTCTCACATTCCTGTTATCTCTCTTGTGTTTCTGCTCGTTCTCCCTATGAATGTTTAATGGCGGCCTCCGCTGACAATTCATCCCGCGCTCGTTTGTCATTCCTTCTTTCCGAATTGACGGCGTCGCACCGTCGCCAGGGTGCGAATATCAAAAGGGGACCGTTTAAAAGAGTCGCAAGGTTTCTCGATTCAATGGCTGCCATCGGCGGGGTGATAGAGGTCCAATCTCTTTCGAATGGGAGGGATGGGAGCCATTCAAATGGATGGGAGGCTTCTCTCGCGATGCGGGGTCTTATGCAATGTGGATCTGAATTATTAAAAAGGAACATCTGCTCGTGCTGAGAGTCGTGTCGACGTCCTTGTTTCGGCGGAGGGGACGTCGCGAATACACGTGGACGTGCTCTTTAGGGAACGCTAAAGTGCAGATGAGGCAGTTAAGCCCTCTGGGCGCCATTTGGGTGCAGATCAGTTGCCGTTTCAGCTGCGTTGATGGAGATGTAATTGAACTTCCCAATGGAAGTCGGTCGGGTGGTTTAACTTCAACTCTTGAGTCATTGAAGCTGATCATTCACTTCCCGATCGCCCGAATCCCCCCAAAATGGACATTTATTGCCATTAATTGGATGAGTGAGTCCTATTACTCTATTCTGTTTCCCACTTTTCCTCAAACTGGCTACATTTCAAACATATATATACTTATTCATTCGTTTTCTGTACTGCTCATCCTGGAGCCTATCCCAGTGGACAGCCAATCACAGGGCTCATGTAGATAAATAGCCAATCATGCGTACACACATAACTATGGACAATTTAGAGTTCAACCAGATCGTGACCGGACGTTTCGTCGAAAGATATTTGGTCCCCGGACGGACGTTTGGTAGAACGGACGTTTGGTAGAACAGACGTTTGGTCGCCGGGTTCGCTCGCTGTCAAATTATCTGACACCCTTGCTATATAGGAACCAGAATATTTTTTGTTGAGTACATGCCCAATCTGATGTGTTTTGGAGTTTGAGACCCCGGTACTTAAGGGAGCATTTTAAGACTCATGGCCTCAACCGAAGTTGGGTAAAAACTCCCAAAAATGCCAAAATTTCAGGCAAATTAAAGCAAAAAAAAAACTTGTCTGCTCCGTACCTCCTTGCGGCACGCTGGAATTTCTGGCATTGTCTCGCTCCTCCGAGGTCTCATGGTGGAAGGCTGTGCCGCTTTTGGTTCTCCGTAGCACGCTGAACGCCCGGTTGAGCCTCCGGAAAGAACGGCTTCGCACTGGGGAAAGGAAAATACAGTTGAATAGTGAAAATGGGAGCAGCATTTTATACACACACCCACATACACACACACACACGCCCGAGGTGTCAACATGTCTGGACATGTCTGGAAAGGGCAGTCCTCATTTGAACCTGATTGGTTGACATTTCGAGAAACATTCATTTTTATTTTTTAGCATGGAAATAGTATGGAGCAAATGGTTAGCACGTCGGCCTCACAGCTCTGGGGTCCTGGGTTCAAGTCCAGGTCGGTCCACCTGTGTGGAGTTTGCAGGTTCTCCCCGGGCCAGCGTGGGTTTTCTCCGGGTACTCCGGTTTCCTCCCACATTTCAACAACATGCATGGTAGGCTGATTGGACACTCTAAATTGTATGAGTGTGAGCGTGAATGGTCGTTTGTCTCCTTGTGCCCTGCGATTGGCTGGCCACCGATTCAGGGTGTCCCCTGCCTCTGGCCCGGAGACAGATGAGATTGGCTCCAGCACCCCCCACGACCCTAATGAGGATAAAGCGGTTCAGAAAATGAGACGCATATTTAACAGTATTGTCCCAATTCAGGCGTTTGTGTTTTTTAAATGTATGCATGTAAAAAATGAAAGCAGATTGAACCGGATTAGCCCCACCCCCTTGGCAGACCACTTCCAGCCCACGGGCCCTATATTTGACCCCCCTGAGATTCCTGTTTTCAGTTGACTACTACTTATTTATTATGTTGACTACTTATTTATTATGTTGACTACTTATTTATTATGTTGACTACTTATTTACTATGTTGACTACTTATTTATTATGTTGACTACTTATTTATTATGTTGACTACTTTTTATTATGTTGACTACTATTTATTATGTTGACTACTTATTTACTATGTTGACTACTTATTTACTATGTTGACTACTTATGTATTATGTTGACTACTTATGTATTATGTTGACTACTTATGTATTATGTTGACTACTTATGTATTATGTTGACTACTTATGTATTATGTTGACTACTTATGTATTATGTTGACTACTTATGTATTATGTTGACTACTTATGTATTATGTTGACTACTTATGTATTATGTTGACTACTTATGTATTATGTTGACTACTTACGTATTATGTTGACTACTTACGTATTATGTTGACTACTTATTTATTATGTTGACTACTTATTTATTATGTTGACTACTTATTTATTATGTTGACTACTTATTTATTATGTTGACTACTTATTCATTATGTTGACTACTTATTTATTATGTTGACTACTTATTTATTTATCAGTTCATTTGTTTGTTGTTGTTATTGAAACTTTAAATCTCATTATACTTGTACAATGGCAATAAAGGCATTACATTCAATGACTAGAGAGGAATCCCAGTCAGGATTTAGAAAATATATATAGTGTTAAATGTGTTTTACAATTTTACTCAAGTTTTAGCTCAACTTTGAGGAAGTCTGAGGAAAAAAGCGGATTTATTTGCAAGTTTTCAAGCACAAAATGTCACCCACTTGGACACGGCTACTTCCCTCCGCGACGCGATGCGTCTTGACAAGCGCATTATTCTTTAAAAGCTGCGGTGGCTTCTGGCCGTGACAGCTTGCTCAGCGTTGGTGACGCGCAGGGTGCCGAAGACCCGCGACCCAAAGTGCTTTGCGACGTCATTTGGACTCCCCGATGACAGAACGCTGGCGCAATTGGCTGAGATGTTTCATTGCGTCCAGGTGGGAGATGTTGGCACTTTAAAGGCACGTTAGCGTCGGCTATATTTAAACTCCATCAACTTGCCTTTCTCCTTGACTTCATAATGTCTTGGCGGGGCAATGGCTGATGGACTTTTAACTCATTGGATGCCATTGATGCTGCCAAAAGTCCAATTTGTTTGGACAAAAATATGTATTTCTGCATCATTTTCTGCATTTTCTGGTTCTAATCTTCAATGTTTGAAGTAAAATACAGTCAAAGTCTTCTTTTAAATAGAATACAAGATAAGAAAAATCATTTATCATCATCATAATAATGAAGTACAATTTTGAAATTTAACAAAATGAAATGAATTTAATCCGTTTTTCAGAAAAATGCCAATTTGATTTAGAAATAATGCTCGTAAATAGTTTCTTTTCAAATCTGCCACGCTTATGAAAAAAAATATCATGCTTTTTAATCTAATAATTGAGTGTTTTCAAATGATGGCATTCAGTTTTCAAATTATCATTAAAAATGCTCTTTGCATTGAATTAAACCCATTGTAGGTAATTAATATAAATACTATTAAGTTAAAAAACAATAACTTCAGAATAGAAATAGGGCTTATAACTAGAGAAATTTCCTGATTTTATTCATTTAATTATATGAAATTTGTTTTTATAAAAAATTCTATTTTTTTCTTTAAAAAATTATAATAAATAAAATAAATTCTAAGAATAAACCCGAAAGTCAGTTGCTCCCAACGATTTATGAACAAAAACCACAATATTTTATAGCACTATTAAGCATAGTTGGGGTAATCAATCACATTCAAGCATCTTAAAAAAAAGTTTTCAATATTTTTTCGATTTTTAGTACATTTTTCACTCAAGACCTGCCATTGACAGGGATAGAGGTCCAATCCATTTTGAAAGATGGGGTTGATGGCATTGTCAGTCACAAATGAATTTGACGTCTATCGCCGTCAAGGGCAACCCAATGAGCTCACTTCAAATTTTAGAAAATCACTAATCAACTCACACTCACTCTTCTTGCTGCCACAACGGGCCGCCAGGCTGCCGGTGCTTCCCGATTGGCTGTGCTCCTCCATACCGCCCTCGAACGCCGGGTTGACCAGCCCGGCCTCGTCCGACAACAGCGCCACGGCGGCGGAGGTGGGCCCGTCGCCCGGCAGCGTGGCGATGGTGAGCTCCGACGTGCTGTCGGTGCACTCGCCCTCCTGAGAGCGCCGTTTCCGGTCCGCCGACAATCCATAGTGGGACGCGCCTTTGCACCTTCGTGGAAAGGGGGGGACAAAGAAGCGTGTGAGACAACTGCGTCGTGGGAAAATGACGCCATTTTTATGAAAGTTTTGGAATGAACAATGCGTGCAAGCAGCGAACAGCTCGGAGTAAAAGTCAACACATTCATGAGGCAGCCTGAAAAGGTCAGCATCAACAAGTGAGTGGGATTAAAGTGCCTGTTTTGCATTTCACGCCATCATAGAAAATTAATTTGGTTTTTCACTGCAAGCTTGGAGAAAATTCAACAGCAAACAGCTCTAATATGCTTTGGTTTATTCCTTGCTAGCCCGTTTACTTCAGATGGAATAGATGTCTAGCGCTATCAGTGGCAGCCAGGGATTTAAATTGGTTGGGCAGAAAATCCTGCATTTTGATTACTGTATTTTTCAGACTATAAATCGCACTCGAGTATAGGCCGCACCTGAGTATAAGTCACACTCGAGTATAGGCTGCAACTGAGTATAAGTCGCACTCGAGTATAGGCCGCACTGGAGTATAAATTGCACTCGAGTATAGGCCACACCTGAGTATAGTTGCACTCGAGTATAGGCCACACCTAAGTATAAGTCCCACTCGAGTATAGGCTGAACCTGAGTATAAGTCGCACTCGAGTATAGGCTGCACCTGAGTATAAATCGCACTCGAGTATAGGCCGCACTGGAGTATAAATTGCACTCGAGTATAGGCTGCACCTGAGTATAAGTCGCACTCGAGTATAGGCCGCACCCGAGTATAAGTCGCACTCGGGTATAGGCCGCACCGGAGTATAAGTCGCACTCGAGTGTAGGCCGCACCAAAGCATAAATTGCACTCGAGTATAGGCTGCACCTGAGTATAAATCACACTCGAGTATAGGCCGCACCTGAATATAAGCCGCACCTGAGTATAAGTCATGCTAGGCAAAGAATGCACAATCAATGGGCTGAAGGGTCAAAATTTTTAGGTCGTGAAATCCTTTTCATATTCCAAGTACTGTTCCATTTTACAAAAAGAAGATCCAAGTTACAAAATTCCGCAAAACGTCATAACATTTTCTCTATCCGTGTTTTTATTTTGAAATTGTGGCGTTATCGTTGCGTTCAGCTCGACAATCTATCTACACTACGTGCATTTATTTAGTGGTTAAAGCATCTATGCAAAAGCAAACTGTTGCATCAATGATTTTTATTCTACAATTGCATTACTTATGCATTGTGATCATTTATATGGAAATAGTGTTTGACAAGATTCTCTCATTTAACTAGTGTGTAAAAACTCGGCTCGTAAAACAGCTAATGAAGAATTCACAAACTCTGGTGTACATTTTTCTCACAGTCGGACGTACAAAAAACAAAAAGTCTCAGGGATCCGTTCCCAAAATAGATAACATGGCCATTTCACACATACAGTATTCTTGGGCCAAATCCTATTTGGGAATTCAGCCAAATGATTCTAAATGGAAAACCGTTCTCCTTGACAGATAGATAGGTGACACTGAACAGCGATTCAAGGTTTCATGACGGCTCCAAATGACGAAAAACGAATCAAATCCAAAGTCTTCAAGCACGTAAACAAGACCCCTCCACAGTAATCAACTCCTACGTGTATACAGCGTGTAAAAAAGACTTTCCAGCTTCCCAGTGGAACCGTTTTTTTACTCCATCTCCGCTTCATCTGAGACAGAAAATAGCTCAGCCTCGCCTCCCTCGACTCGTCCCCGCGGAGCCATCAGCGTGGACATTAACTGGGCCGTAATGAGCTGGATCAAACCCAAGCTGGGAGGGGGAAAAAAAGGCCCACTCCGCCAGCTCAACGAGACGGTAAAAAAAAATAAATAAGACAAAGCGAAGGCCGAGTGAGAAGCGGCTGCCCTGACAGCATCCATATTTCACAGGTGGTAGAAAAAAATGCTCCTTTGCTTCTATATATCGCTCCCATCTTTTACTTTCAGCCAGAGATCACAGCGGGTTGGAGGGAGCGCAACACAAAGCCCCCCTCCGCGAGTCGCCATCGATCCCATCGAGCCGCCGCCACCGCCGCACTCTTACGTAACAGCCTGCCTGCCTGAGAGAGTTATTCCTGCTCGTTCAGTTAGTAAATTGAATGCCATCAAGCATGTCGGTGCGCCAACATGGAAGTTAACCCGCTAAAGTGGTTGAATAGAGCAATATGTCAATCCACTTCAGAGCTGAAGGGGTGCGCATAGCAGTTTTTTTTCGTTCGTAGGCAGTACGAGCTATCGACGTGGCGGGAAAGCGGGTTTAACTGTCGATGGCGAAGGATTGGGGGTGGAGTTGGCTTTCTCTGAACCTAAATACAGTGGTACCTCTACTTACAAATGATTCTACTTGTGAAATTTTCAGGTTACAAAACCCTTTGATATATAATTTAACTGCTCCAATGTATGAAAATAAGATTCAAGTTACAAAATCATTGCTAAATATTCGTTTTGTTCATTGGCTCATTTCAGTCAGAATGGTGTTTGAATTTTATTTCTAATTAATGTTCTGGATTTTTTTTTCTTAATGGAGAATTTGGGATTTTTAGGAATATTTTGAAATTATTTTTATATCATGATTTTTTTAAATTACATTTTTTATCTATTTATTTTCCTTTTGCTTGATTGGGGATTTTTAGAAATGATTTGAAATTATTATATTATGAATTTTTTTCAATTACATTTTTTATATATTTTTTTACTTTTTTTTAATTGAGGATTTTGGATTTTCAGAAATGATTTGAAATTATTATATTAGGATTTTTTTTTCAATTACATTTTCTATATTTTTTTTCCTTTTTCTTAATTGAGGATTTTGGATTTTTAGAATTGATTTGAAATTATTATATTATGAATTTTTTTTCAATTACAAGTTTTTAATATATTTTTTTTAATTATATTTCTATCTACATATACTTACGACTATACACATTCCCCAAATGTTTTTGTAATGTATTTGATATATGCGAAATGTAAATTCTGCCATTGGCACGATTGGAGAATCAGCAAAGCGATATATTTAGCATCGTCAAAGCAAAATAGCGCTTTCTTCAGCTATTGTGTAAAAACGCCTTTATTAATAGCTTTTTTTCTCATATTGAAGGGAAGAGAGCATCTTTCAAGCAGCCATATTCCTGTTTTATTTTTCATAGTTTAAAGCCACAGCCTATCAGAAGGAATGTATGACTGACTGAATGGTGTCTGCTTTGAAAGGACGCATATTTTTGAACATTACACTTCTTGAAAACTAATTTTTTTGTGCACGACATCCATAACAAGCATCCCTGTCTCGTTATATAACGTGTGGCGGGATAAGGCTCAAAAGCTACGCTGCGGGAGCCCCCCGGGGGAAATCGGAATGACCCACAATGCTTTGGGGCGTGGCCGGATGCAACACAAGTACATAGTGGCGTTCTTGAGATGGGAAATAAACAGCGGGCTCACAAGTCATCAAAGCCTGTGAGACTTTCCAATCGGCTTTGGGGCGCCAACGGATTATCCGTCCTAACCCACATACTCTTGCTCTCCGGTTGACGAACGACACCGCGTGGCAAATTACCCGCTGATGGCCGCAGCTGGGGGCGTGCTTGGAAAGCGCTCGGGGGTTTAAAATGGAAAGTGTGTCCGTTTTTACGGTGAGAAATTGGATTCGGTGTCAAAAAAGAGGAAACACGATTGTTTCTTGTTGATCGGCCCGCCACATCGGCAACTAATTGAGTATCAAATTCGCCAACAACTCTTTCGATTAATCGTTTTGATTCATCGTTTCGATTCATCGTTTCGATTCATCGTTTCGATTCATCGTTTCGGTTCATCGTTTCGATTCATCGTTTCGGTTCATCGTTTCGGTTCATCGTTTCGATTCATCGTTTTGATTCATCGTTTTGATTCATCGTTTCGATTCATCGCTTCGATTCATCGTTTCGATTCATCGTTTCGATTAATCGCTCCGATTAATCGTTTCGATTCATCGTTTCGATTCATCGTTTCGATTAATCGTTTTGATTAATCGCTTTGATTAATTGTTTCGATTAACCGCTTTGACTAATCGTTTCGATTAATCACTTTGATTAATCGCTTTGATCAATCGCTTCGATCAATCGTTTCGATCAATCGTTTCGATCAATCGTTTCGATCAATCGTTTCGATCAATCGTTTCGATCAATCGTTTCGATCAATCGTTTCGATCAATCGTTTCGATCAATCGTTTCGGTCAATCGTTTCGATCAATCGTCTCGATTAATCATTTAGAAATTCCCCTCACATTGAGTTTTCCCATCAATACCTTCCTCTATTTCCAGATGACTCAACATCTAAAAAAATTGCGTCTTTTGCCCGCCACCAGCCAATCACAAATCAACACATAAATCCTCTAAAAGCATCCCACTACTTCCCCTCTCACATTTATTGATTGGAAAAATCAGCACCCGCAGTTGCCAATTTGAGACTTTGACGGCCAATTTTCTGGCGCTGCCGGCGAATGCATCAGTGACCCCTGACATGTAGAATGTTGAATGGGAGTTTAAAAAAAATACTGTGGGGGAAAAAAAACAGCTGCAGTGTCCCTGCCAGCCTGGAGGACGCCCGTGGCGTTTGCTCGCTGAAAAACACGGCGAAAGACTGCCTGGCAGAAGCTGCCAGCCTCATCGAAAAAAGTGCAAAACAAGACTGCAGGTGGTGAAAAAGCAGTCTTAGTTGGATTAGTCGGGACGGTGGCTTCTTGATCACGCACTGGACACACGGCTACACGCCAGATGCACCGAGTCGAGTTGGGACGGCCGCCGGGAGTGAGATAACGGCAGGGTAATCCCGTTAATGGCGTATTAGAGAGGTGTTAATCAGAGGACGGCGCCTTGATTGGATCCGAAACGTTGTCCCATCTGCTGCACGAGGAGCAGCTGGCATTTGAGATGAGGTTCCAGGCACCGATCGGACAGGTGACCTTCAGGTACAGTACTTACATTCCGCCTTAACTCTTCATTCATTTTAGTCTCCAAGAATAGAACTAAGCCACGCCGACCACTACACCGTACAAATATTAAGTTTACCGTAACGCATGGGCAACTGTGGTTGCCAGAATTGTTGTTAATAAAAAAAACATGAAACGTGAATACGTTTTCAGTCCAATGAACCAAAAACTATTGTAAAAAGCATTACAATTTAACCATGACAGTGATGTCGATGGGCTTCTTTGTTTGTGCTCCACTGTGGTCGTCGAACATGCTGACTACTGAGCTAATTGAGTTTATCTTTAGCTGACAGCCCGCTAATGTTGTCGAAAATGTCTTCATTAGCTCAGTAGTCAGGATGTTCAACTACCAATGCGTGTAGGTCGAAACTACAATCGGAAAAGACAATACAGTATAAAAAATACAATGTTATTTTTTGCATGTAGAACAAGGGCGGGCGATTTAACGTCAACTTGATTTCACGTGGGCCGGACCATTTTAGATATAATAGTTTTTTTTTCATAAATGGATTAAAAGAACTGGATTAATAGCCCTGAATATTAAGTTTTTTTTAGATCTAAAACAATATTTATTTTAGCTTTTTAAAATATATTTTTAGATTTTACAAAATGATTTTTGAACTAAAAACACAGAAAAAATGGATTAAAAAATTACAATTATTGATTTAAAAGGGGGAAAATCAGGAAATTGAACATACATCTATACTCTTCATTTTAATTTGATCCTAAAACAGAAAGTTGGCACTCATGATTTACTTTCCCGGGCCACACAAAATGATGCGGCGGGCCAGATTTGGCCCCCGGGCCGCCACTTTGACGCATGTTATGTAGAATATACAACCATTGGAAATGACTGCGCCGATTTCAGTACATCAACCAATCGATCTATATGTATTCACACAGACTTAAAATGTAATTTAAAAAAATGAGTGCAAACAGCCGTTGTCAAAAGGCGTGTTTGTGTTCTCAGCAGGTTTTGGCGTGCTTGCTCAACTGACTCATGGCTTTTCCGCCCAATCAATACGTCCCATCATGAACGAAGCTGGCCTCGTCATTGCACTGGGAGATGGCAAGGGTGTCGGCTTACTGTCAACCAAATGGAAGAGCGCAGGAAGTACCAGAAGTTCTTGCTAATTTCGTTTAAAGGACTGCACGGTGTACGGGTGGTTGCCTGGTTTTGGGAGTGGATGGGAATCAAACCCAGTCTGCTACCCTGGCTTTTCTGTGAATATGCTTCAGGCCATCATTAGATGAAATCAAATAAAAACGTTAAAAAAGGACGAGATTGTGACTTTTCATCGTCAGTGAAGTGAAGCACGAAAACATCGTAAACTTCCACCATCACAAGAACAAAATGAGAAATTGTTTTTAATGGACCAGCACTAATGTCAAATGAGATTGAAAAGTGACCATCACGACAAAAGTAAAACTAGCCATCCATTCATTTTCTACACTGCAAGAGAGCAACAAAACTATTTTTTTTCCAAACCCAATACCAGCGATGCCAAACGTCAAAAATCCTCTTTCAAAGTTGGTAACGACAATTTTCAGATTTTGTTACCCCAAAAAAATGCTTTTCAAATAGTTTGCTTTTTTTCAATAGGATATTCTTGCAAAGAAATAAAAAACAAAAACAGCTAATCAATTCTTAATCCAGTTTCGGATTTTAGCTAACACCCATTTACACTGCTTGAAACAACTGATGAGAACGCACACCTGTCTTTAAAAAAGGTAGTGAGCACGCTACTTTCAAAATAACGGAACGTGCCAAAGTTATTGAGAACACAACCTCGCGTTTCAAAATGTAAGTCAGAAACGAAAACGTTCAACCTTTCAATTTTTTTCATGTAAATTGCTCAAAAAACAGCTCGATTTTTCGCAATTTTTATACAAATGCGTACGTAGTACAGTGGTACCTCTACATACGAGCTTAATTCCTTACGGGACTGAGCTCGAATGTCGATATTCTCGTAACTCGAACGAACGTTTTCCCATTGAAATGAACTAAAAACAAAATGCAACGCTCCGCTCAGTGCTTGTAGATATCTGTTATACACGAAATAGATGCGGCAAAAAAGACAGTCCGCTACAATAATAAACAGCCTCTCATGTCTTGGCCACCTGGCTTTCTCAAATCTCGAATTTTTTCTCGTATCTAGAGATAATTCTTGTCAGGAGCGGCCTGTTTGTCCCTCCCGACGTGCCGTCAGAGAGCAGCTGCGGTCAATCTGCTGATTGCTTCCTGTTTTGGTATTTAAAGATCAATGAGTCATAGTACCATTGTCGGATCGTTACTTCTGTTCCTGCATGCGCCCAGCATGCTGCAATTTTGATTCCAAACCATTGTTAATTTGTAGATCCCAGTTGATTTATTAAAAGATGTTGTTTGAAGCTTGTTTGAACTGCCTCGATTCCCCTCCTGCTTCCCGCGCCTGGGTCCTAATCCATTCCCGACGACGCGGCGCGATCGTAACAATTATTTGCTCGAAATTTTCTCGTATCTCGAAATGCTCGTATGTAGAGGTGCTCGTATGTAGAGGTGCTCGTATGTAGAGGTGCTCGTATGTAGAGGTGCTCGTATGTAGAGGTACCACTGTAGTTTGGTAAAAACCAGCGTAATATTTGGCAGCTCTGCATTAGCACCCATCCTACCCCTTGGCCAATTCATCCACCTGTCTGTGCAACTGTGCCAAATTACCCAGACTTGAACTGCCGTAATCCTCTCAACAGAGAAAGACCAATCGTAGAAAATGCTTTGGCCTTCATCTCTACCTCTTACCGCCCCCCTCCCGTGCGGCATCCTGTTTTTTTTCCACCGCCCTCCCACGTGCTGACGGGGCGGTCAGTCCCGGCCAACCCTGACCCCGTAGTCCCGGCGCTCACGGGACTCGCGTGAGGGATTAGCGGGACCGCTGTCACTTACACCCCGCTGCCGAAAACGCTCCGTCCTAGCGCAAAAGAGACGACATTTGCGGGCGGAGGTTGACGGATTTAGCCTTCCTGAGCCCTCCGGGTGACGAAAAGCACTTAAATGAATCAGGGGAAGGCATTAGAGTTTTGATACGTTGTCGCCGCGTGTCTTTACGAGGGAAACGGGCCAACTGGGCGCCAGGAATAAATGAGTACAGAATACACGATTTGACAGGCAGCGAGCGAGGACGTCAGTCGTACGTCATCGGGCGAGCGTCTGCCGGAAATTAGGTTTGAAGGGTTTCTTTTTTAGATGTTGGATTTGGTAACCTTTTATCTCATTTAAATGCAATGAGACAGGAAAGACAAAAAGTCCAATTAGTTTAGAGATCGAGTCATGAGATGGTTTGACCTTATGACCCGGAACCTCTGCTGTAGAACCACTGACTCGTTACAGTCGGGATCGAGCTAGCGCGTGCCTTTGGGGTTACTAATCGTGTTGGGGTGCGTCCATGCTGAAGCCTGATCAAAAGCCCCGCAGATGCGGGATGAAGGGTCGGCTGGGTTGCCAAGTTAATGGTAGCGTTTAAAAAGTTGTGCCTTTGAGGGGAAAAGACATTTGGAGTTTGGGGCGGGCTTGGAAAAGGACTGTATGACGATATTAATAATACACATTTCAAACCTGGCTTGAGTTGGAATTCTTATTGGTGCACAAGTGTGACATTCTTATGCCACACCTATTTTGGGAAGTTTGTCTAAGGACGTAGTTACATGATTGTTATGCCACATTTATTGTTTTGAATGTGATTGCTATGACATGTTTACCTGTGCGTGATTGTTATTCTACATAATATTTTAACGTATTGTTTTTGAATGTGATTGTTATGCCATGTTTTGAGTGTACCTGTGCATGATTGTTATTTCACGCAAAAGTTTGATTTATTGTTTATGAATGTGATTATTATGCCATGTTTTGAGTGTACTTGTGTGTGATTGTTGTGCCACACACAAAAATTAATTTATTGTTTATTAATGTGATTATTATGACTTTATTTGCCACATAAAAATTTGATTTATTGATTATGAATGTGATTATTATGGCGTTATTTCAGTGCATGATTGTTATGCCACAAAAAAAATTGATTTTTTGTTTCTGAATGTGATTATTATGCCATGTTTTGAGTGTTATGCATGTTTTGATTGTACCCGATTCTTATGGCACATAATATTTTAACATATTGTTTTTGAATGATATCATTATGCCATGTTTTGAGTGTACCTGTGCAAGATTGTTATTTCACGCAAAATTTTGATTTATTGTGATTATTATGCCATGTTTTGAGTGCACCTGTGCATGATTGTTATGCCACATAATATTTTAATGTATTGATTTTGAATGTGATTATTATGCCATTATTTGAGTGTACCTGTGCGTGATTGTAATTTCACACAAAATTTAAATTTATTGTTTATGAATGTGATTATGCCATGTTTTGAGTGTACCTGTGCGTGATTGTTATGCCACATAATATTTTAATGTATTGATTTTTAATGTGATTGTTAGTACATGTTTTGATTGTACCCGTGCGTGATTGTTATGGCACATAATATTTTGGCGTATTGTTTTTGAATGTGATTATTATGCCATGTTTTGATTGTACCTGTGCATGATTGTTATGGCACACAAAATTTTAATGTATTGTTTTCGAATATGATTGTTATGACATGTTTCGAATGTACCTGTGTGTGATTGTTATGCCACACTGAATTTTAAAGGTTGCCGTTTTGAGTGAGAATGTTATGCCATGTCCATCTTTGAGAGCAATAATTTTGATTACGATTATGTAGGTTTGGGATTATGGCATCCTTAACTTTAAGAGCTATTGTATTTGAGAGAGATTGTCATGCCAGATGTAGGCTTTTAGTGCAACTGTTCTGAGTGGGTGTGTCATTGTTATGCAACATATTACTCGGAGTTGCCATTTCCAATGTGATTGATTGTGTAGGTTTGAGTGCAATTCTTTGAGTTATGCCGATTTGTGATTTTGAGTTATCGTTTTCAGTGGGATTATGTTTGAGTCCAAATGTAGGCTTGTGATTTTTTCCAATCCACACATAAAACCTGACTTCATAAACTACAGACGGACGACAACAAGAATGTAATTGTTAGGGTAACTGCTGCCTGTGAATCAGTGGGCTTCTACTGCATTTGCCTTTTTTATATTATTACTGTTGGAGTTATTTTGGGTACTATTATATATGTGCTTACAACGAAGAAGTATTAGTCATTCATTATATGTATGTGTGGAATATTAATCATTATATGTATATGTGAAATATTAGGCATTATAAGCTTGACAAACGCTTAGTATGATTGTTACCGAAGGACACTTCCCACTGCAGCCGGCTCCGAGGACGATTAATTGTTTTGCCCTGGATCCGAGGACTGTTGACTTGACAGCTCACCCAGTCCCTGGACCCGAGGACTGTTGACCTGGATTAAAACCTCGACTCTTTACCCAGTCGCAAGTTCGCAATGATGATCTGTGAAGGACTCTTAAATTGTTTTGACTTGGAATTCTTCAGCAGATGGCTATCGAATCTGTGTGCGGTCGATTGGTCGCCGGTCTTTTGGTCGCGGTCTTTTGGTCGCCCCGACGCGACAACGGGCGACCAAAAGACCGGCGACAAAACAAGGTAAAACAACACGGTCTACGCATCAATAAAAGCCAACAATGGCCATGAGCAGTTTCACTGAGCCGACGTGTGAGTGTAGAAGAGTTTGTATCTACATGCATTGTCCCTTTAAGAAGCCACGTCAGTCAGGGTCTTAACAAGTTCTCCAACAAAAAACAATAAAAGTCCGGGAAATTTGGAGCTTTTCTTTAGCCTAATAATTAATAGGGCATTAAGTATGACTAAATAGTAATTTGCAGTTTGTATTTAGGGAATTTGAGCAACGATTTAAATGGTAATTATCACTTACCTTCCGGGCGACCAAAAGACCAGCGACCAATTGACCGTGTACCATCGAATCAATACTCGCAAATTGTTTTAAAATACTGTTGCTCGGTTCACCTAATATGTAATTATTTTGCTGAATGGAGGCTTGCTTGTTTAAATTCTTATGCAGTTGTTTTTGAGTTCCGACCTTAATTGTTGTTTTGAATACCTGATATGCAATTGTTGTTGCAGTTGTTTTTTGACCTTAATTGTGTTATTCGGGTTAACACTTATGCAATTGTTTTGAATAAAATAACCTTAATTGTTTTGATTGTAATGCAACTAAATGGGCAGGAGAGAATTAGTTTCTGGAGAATGATCTGTGACGAGGACGAGTCAGGATTGATTCTCACTTGCAAGATAACGCTGGATTATGTGCTCCGATGTCTTTCTTTTATTAAAGTATAACTATTAATGAACCTATCAATTACTTTCTATTTCGAAAATGATTTTTTTTCTTTGGCGAAATTCCACTATAGCCCTCTGGGTCCTCTTGGATCTCATATTCACCTGTCCGTGATCATTCTACACGATGTTAACATCATCGAGGACTTGTATGAAAGGCGAAAGCCAAGCAAAAAACAAAACAAAGGGGCAAACATGTCAGCTTGGACAACGAAGAAAAATGGAGTGCGGTCACTCTCTCAAGTCAGCCGGAAAAACACGGCGTCCGCATTCGTTGGTCACATCATAATCGACCGATCGCGGCTGTCACGGGAGGCAGACGCTTCCCCCTTGCCGACTCCGACAATTCCCCCCCCGAAGCTCGCCTGGCTCAAACTGACCCACATACAGTAAGCGGGTGCCATTAGAAGACAAGCGGGTGTGCGTGCTGGCAGATGGAGGGTAAAATGTACAGGAAGTGACCTTAAAGCCTCTTGTCTAATCTCATCTGAGGATACGGTAGTTGAAGTAGAATGTGTGCGGTTGATTGGTCGCCAGTCTTTTGGTCGCCGGTCTTTTGGTCGCGGTCTTTTGGTCGCCCGGACCGCAACAACGGGCGACCAAAAGACCGGCGACCAAAAGACCGATGACCAAAAGACCGGCGACAAAACAAGGTAAAACAACACGGTCTACACATCAATCAAAGCCAACAATGGCCATGAGCAGTTTCACTGAGCCGACGTGTGAGTGTAGAAGAGTTTGTATGTACATGTGTTGTCCCTTTAAGAAGCGACGTCAGTCAGGGTCTTAACAAGTTCTCCAACAAAAAACAATACAAGTCCGGGAAATTTGGAGCTTTTCTTTAGCCTAATAATTAATATGGCATTAAGTATGACTAAATAGTAATTCACAGTTTGTATTTAGGGAATTTGAGCAACGATTTAAATGGTAATTATCAATAACCTTCCGGGCGACCAAAAGATCAGTGACCAAAAGACCGGCGACCAATTGACCATGTACCAAGTAGAATATGGACTTTTTCCTTTCAGACTGGTGGCAATAACGCTCGTATTAGCGCCTCCAGGCAATTTAGAGTGTTCAAGAAAGCTAAAAGGCATGACTCGGGAATGTGTGAGGAACTTTGTGGACCTCAAGATCAAACCCACACAGTGGTGATGCGCCATGGGATGTCAAGGAAGTCGATGGGCCAACAACTATATTTACATTCCACAAGCAATTCATCGGTTTTTAAATGCATTGACAACAGCATTCCAAGGAAAAATGACCTACCAAACAAAGGATGCCATTTCCTTACAGTTGCCACCATAATGATTGGACACTTGGACTATTTTTTTTTCATTTAACAAGAGTACAGCAGTGGTTTGATATGTTATATTTTGTATGGTGTGTTTGGTGATTGACATGCAATATTGATGTTGGGGAAAATGTTGGATAAACTCAGAGCAAGTTGTTACATACTCAAATGTATACTTTAACTAGTATATAACCCTATTTTTGCCTTCACTCACATCGATTAGTCGCAAACTCAGAAAAAAAAGTGCGACTAATAGTCCGGAAAATACGGTATTCCAAATATTCTCTTCTCATCTCATTTTCTGAACCCTTTTATCCTCATATTCCAAATATTAAGCCCCAAAATATGATGCTCACGTATGTAGGTTCCAATTCGGATGAAAAATTGTTATTTGGCAATAAAGGTAAACCACTCATCCACTGTGTTTTCCACACTTGATTTTGAATATAGCGAACACCATGTATAGAAACGACCCCAAAACAAATCTGCATTTTGTTTTTGTTTTTGGGACAAAAGCGCCGTATCATGAAAGGTGTCTGTTTGCCGCCGCTAAAATCTGCAGCATCCAAACAAACGCCAAGAGCGCTCCGCTCTACCCGCAGGCTGAAAAGCGCGTCTACTCCGGGCGCCCCGCTCCGATTGGCCGTATTGCACGGACGGACGAGAGGACGTTCCGGGCGGTCACGCTGGCATGGAATGGGAAGGATGGCGGGTAGATGGTTGGGATGTTGATATCATGAGGTCGGGGGTTGGGGTTTAGTACTCACAGCTCGGAATAGAGAATATGCAGATTGCCCAAATTGTCCGTGTAGTTGGCCGGACTGAGCCAGGGCAGAACCAACAGCAACAGAGCCTTCATGGTCGCCTCCTTCCCTGGCTGTCTCCCTCTTGGTCTTTTACTACTCCCCGCCCCCCCGCGCTGCCACCCTCCAGCCCCCCCTCCGCGTCTTCCTCTTCCACCTCCACTACTTTACACCGGACCCCCCGTTTTCTAGAAGCTCCGGCGGCCCCCTTGATCTGGCCAGAATGGAAATCCTTTCCTTCCCCGCAGAACCGGACCGGGTTGCTCCTCAGCCTCAGGCGGGCCAGAGGATGCCAGATGATGAGGAAGAAGACGGTCCCACTGTGTTAGAGGAGGACAAAGTGCAACCAGGAGAAGAAGAAGAAGAAGAAGAAGGAGGAGGAAGGTGGCACATTTGGACGACAATCGGGGATGTGCAGCCGCCCCGTTTAATCTGCTCTGGGCAGCGGCCAGTTGTAAGAGGATTTGCGCTCGTATGCGTGCGCGTGTTTGTCTGTGTGTGTTCCAGACAAGAGCGCAGGCTGTGACTTATACTGCAGCAGAAACCAATGAGGAGGAGGGAGGGGGGTGGGGGTTGCTGATGAGATGGAGCGGACCAAAACCAAGCGAGAGGGGAGAAGAAGAAGAAGAAGAAGAAGGAAGGGGGGGGGCTACCTTGCTACGAGGTCGCTATTGGTTCTTTTCTCGCACGCGTACGCACGCGCGGAGGCAGGCGCACACACGTGTGCAACCTCCGCATTGGCCTCCGGAGGAGAGAGAGGGAGGAGGATGGAATCAAACCCCCCCCGCAGCCTCTTCATCGATGGGCCGCTCACTGTGGAGCAGATTGGATTGATGGCGGGAATGAACCTGCCTATTGGACGGAGTGGATGTGAGAAAGAGACGACAGGGGTGAAACACAAAGGCAACGATGGGGAGCGCAGGTGTTAGAATTGCAGATTAAAATCCAGTCAAACGATATTCGGTCGTTGGATGAGGGACGGTCGATTTATTTTGACGGACTGTGTTCATTGGATGGGTGTTTAGGGCGTCGGGGATCACAGTTCTGGGTTCGATCCTAGGTCCGGATTTTCCTGTGTAGAGTTTGGATGTTCTCCCCGGGCTTGTGTGGGTTTTGTTCGGGTATTCCGGTTTCCTCCCACCTCCCAAAAACATGCAGGGGAGCCTGGTTGAACACTTGAAAATGCCTCTAGGTCTGATTGGTTGTCCTTTGTCTCCTTGTGCCCCTGCGATTGGCTGGACACCGTTCCCCGCCTGGTGCCTGTAATTAGCTGGGATAGGCTCCAGCACCCCCTGACTGGTACACTTTAAATTGCCCCTAGGTATGCGTGACTGGTTGTTCATTTCATTATGCACTGTGATTGGCTGGCCACCAATTCAGGGCGTTCCCCAGATGGTGCCTGTAGTTAGCTGGGATAGGCTCCAGCACCCCCTGAATGATACACTCTAAATTGCCCATAGGTATGCGTGACTGGTTGTTCATCTCAGTATGCCCTGTGATTGGCTGGCCACCGATTCAGGGCGTTCCCCAGATGGTGCCTGTAATTAGCTGGGATAGGCTCCAGCACCCCCGCGAGCCTTGTGAGGATAAGCGGTTCAGAAAATGAAGAATGAAAGTTTCGTGCCAGAGGTTTTGTTCGAATTTTTGGACGCCAATCGGAATCTATACAATAACAGCCGTCGGTTTTCGTAATTGCTAAACCTAACACAGATGTAGCATAACATATTTTATGGGCCGTTAGACAGGCTGAATGTGTGGATATGGGGTACATTGCATTTTCCCGTCCGCGGGGGACACGTGGAAATGGAAATTTGGACAGGACGCAGTTGGAGTGCGGCCCTTGGAGGAGTCGTTTAATAGCTTTCGACATTAACGCGCCGAAACACGACACGGAAGTGCTCAAGTCCCAATTTTCCTTGTTAATTTCCCACCCTGGGCAGCTCGATTCCTTCTCTAATTTACTTTGCTGTAATAATCACCATGCCGTGTTGCTATATTAGCATCAATTTGACAAAAAAGATGCAAATCGAAGCCATTTATGGTATGTGTGTGCTGAATAATGCATGATGGACCCCCACAAAAAAAGTGGGGAAGATATGGCATCCATTTTACATCCATCCCATGTTCCATCCGAACTATTCATCCACACTCCGGTATCAAGTAGGAATCAACAAGCATGAAGGCAGTAATACGAACAGATGGAACGGCGCGGCGGTCTGGGCCATGACAACACTTGACCCGTTGCCAGATTGCGGCTTGACGGTGGCGTCAGCCCCTCCCACTGCGAGCGAGTGAGGGGGTGTCGTATGAAGTAATGCTTTAATAATTGCTTTCTCTTTTCAGTCACTTTGTGAGAAGTCATGCGAGGTATTAAGCACGGTGTCAAACTTGGGTTGCGCGGGCTGAACGAGGAACGACTTAAAACTCATTTTTAAACCCAACCTTTTTTTTTACTGGATTACGATTGGCTTTTTATAAGCAAGCTCTGAAAGTATTGGACAGAAAACCAAAAACGCAGCACCACTGTCACATATTAAAAACTGGGACAATACAGTTAAATATGTAGATGCCACCTCATCTTATATCATTTTCTGAAACGCTTTATCCTCATTAGGGTTGCAGGGGATGCTGGAGCCAATCCCAGCTGTGTCCGGGCCAGAGGTGGGGGACACCCTGAATCGGTGGCCAGCCAATCGCAGGGTACAAGGAGACAAAGGACAACCATGCACACTCACACCAATAACTAGGGACAATCTAGAGCACGTGTCAAAGTGGTGGCCCGGGGGCCAAATCTGGCCTGCCGCATCATTTTGTGTGGCCTGGGAAACTAAATCATGAGTGCTGACTTTATGTTTTAGCATCAAATAAAAATGAAGAGTATAGATGTATATTAAATTTCCTGATTTTCCCCCTTTTAAATCAATACTAATTGTATTTTTTTAATCCATTTTTTCTGTGTTTTTAGTTCAAAAATCATTCTGTAAAATCTAAAAATATATTTAAAAAAGCTAAAATAAACAGTGTTTTAGATCTATAAAAACTGAATATTCAGGGCTTTTAATCCAGTTCTTTTAATCCATTTATAAAAAATAAAATCTAAATATTATATCTAAAATGGTCCGGCCCACGTGAAATCAAGTTGACGTTAAACCGCCCCGCGAACCAACCCGAGTCTGACACCCTTGATCTAGAGCAGGGGTGTCAAACCGGTCCTCAAAGGGCCACAGTGGGTGCAGGTTTTCATTCCAATTGGAATGTGGGAGGAAACCGGAGTACCCGGTAGACGTGGACTTGAACCCAGGACCCCAGAGCCGTGAGGCCGACGCGCTAACAACTCGCCCGCCTCGCAGATGCCACCTTAGTTTACAAAATCTTCCAACACAAAGCTCCTCCTCCACTGCAAGATTTTGTACAAACAAATTCCAACACATCAACAAGGGCTGGCTCTAGAGGTGAATGTGTAGTTCCCTTTAAAAAGAGTGCATTCAGCCAAAACACCTTCATACCCGGAACTCAATACACATTAACATACCTCTTGGCCAATCATTTTAAAGCCTGGCTGTTAGACGAACAAAATTGTGATCATAACGCTGTCTAAAACTGTGCTTTGTGTGTGTCATCGTTTATCTTGTACCTACACAAGGGACTAAAGAAGTAAATTAGCCCTCGGCTACAATCTTACATATTTACGTATATGTTCATTAACATGAATATGAAGATGTTCATTAATATGTGCTGCCTCTTATTAAATAAACCAACCTCAAACTCAAACAAATATAAATGGAAATATTTCAAGTTGGCCCTTTCTTCCCCCGGAGGAAAAAGTTTACAAACATGCAAATGACAAAAACACCCAAAAATCTCATTTTCAAAAAAGAGCCGAGCAGGCGAGACTCTTTGGGTATTTCGCTGGTGTGCGATAAACTATCTTAATCATCTCCCAGGCCTCCGGGCCAGCCGCTTGCTAATGAGCGTT
Source organism: Stigmatopora argus (assembly GCF_051989625.1). NCBI lineage: Eukaryota > Metazoa > Chordata > Actinopteri > Syngnathiformes > Syngnathidae > Stigmatopora > Stigmatopora argus. The sequence goes on from NC_135394.1 coordinate 14,045,760, forward strand.
AATGAAAACACAGCCCGACCAAGAGGAAACCAAAACACAGTGCTCTTAATGTTGGATAAACATGGGAGCTGTGTTAGTTTGGATGAAAGCTTTCCCTTTTGGGCACAGCAGCAAAAGTTGTGCAATTTACAGGAAAGTGCTTCGTCAGGGCAACACAGGCCAGATAGGATGAAATACGACTATCTTACATGGGAGCTTAAACTTTCTCTATGTATATATAGTAGCCTTTTTGTGATTAGTTCGTGGCGCCAGATTGAAAGCACAAATGAACTCACGTGTCACCGCAGCAAAGCCAAAATAGACAAAAATAGTCATATAAATAAATAACAGTATAGTCAAATAAAATTACTGGATTTTTTGGACTATAAATCTTGAGGATTAGTTGCATAAGCCAAAGAACGCACAATGAAAGGGAACAAATTTAAAGAAATGTTGTACTGGAGTATGCAACATTATACGTCAAATTTGTAGTAAAATAATAAACGACAGATAAAATAAACACCTGCTAATGTAACATATTAACAGTTTTTTTTTAATAACTATAGCCTAAAATAAATATAAGCTGTTGGCAAAAAAAAGAAAGACAATGAAGTCATAGGCTGAGCTAAACTACGAACAAAGTGCGACTTATAGTCCGTAAATGCGGCAATTAAATGAACATCTTTCTATTCTTTCTTTTATAATCAAAGCATGAACCTCTTTTATGACTTAATACGTATTCTATAAAATCCACAGTAAGGAATTTTTCACTGCACCCTCATTGCAGGAAGGAGCGCTTCCGCAGACCCTTCCTCCCATCAGCTGTCAGGCTCTTTAACAAAACAAATGGCTGAGTGTTAAAACCTACCGTATGCATGCATCTGTGTATGTATGTATATATGTGCTTATATATGTATGTGTATGTATGCATGTATATATGTGTATGTACACGTATGTGGAAATGTATACATATATATATTTCAGCAACATGCTTATTTATTTATATATTTATTGATGTATTTATTTATTAACTTACTTATTACCTATCTATTTATGTCTAAAATGCCTTTCCTATTTCTGCATCCTCACCCTCTTGCTACTGTGATAACAAAATTTCCCGAATACGGGATGCATAAAGTTATCCAATCCAATCCAATCCAATTAATTGCCCTCAGAGTTTGGCTGTAGGACTTGGGTGTCCAAACCAGTCCGAAAGGGCCGCGGGGGGTGCAGGTTTTCATTTCACCCGATTAAGAGGATACATTTTCACCTTACTGTCTTAAAAGTTTAATCAGTTCTTTGTCGGTTTTCCGAAGAAGCCTCATTAGTTAAACTGCCTGTGCCGGATCCGTTGGAACAAAAACCTGCACCCACTGCGGCCCTCGGTGGAATAGTTTGGACACCCCCGCTGCAGGAAGCAAAGCGTCGGTGGTCCGGCCGGCCGGCCTCCTTACCTGCTCTTGATGTGATCCTCCATGTCCCCCCGGGCCAGGACTTGAACGCAGTGATCCTTGAAAGGGCAAATGACACTCAGCTTGTCCAGCAGCTTGTGCACCAGCAGGCTAGGTTTCCTGCAGGTCTGCAGCATGAGGGGCGCTCGGCACACCGGGCAGAAGTCGCTCTCTAGCAGGAAGCTGGTGAGACACTCCCGACAGTAGGTGTGCCCGCAAGGCGTGTCCAGCGGCCATATCAGTGGTTGCAGGCAGATGTGGCACACCAGGTCGTTGTCCACCTCGTCTTTGTAAATATACTCGTGGTTCTCTTCCAGCTGGTGGCTGTGGCCGCACGAGGCGCACAAGTCCGGTGGTGGGGACCGACGCCCCGGGTCCGGCGAGGTAGCGGGCGGAGGCGGGGCGTCGTCCATCGCCACGCTGGGTTCGGAACGCCCGCTGAAAACGGAGGGATCAGTTGTTAAGAACGGGGACGTTAGGTCTTTGCGAGGGTCAGTGGAGGAATGGAGTCATTTAACATAAACACAAAACATGAACACAAAACCAGAGAGAAGTAATTTAGGAGGATCGAGCAGAAGGTCCCCACCTTGGGGACTTCCTGTGTGTAGCTCCAGTTTTTATTACCTAGGTCTACAATATCTTCTGTGTCTGTCTTGCTACTGCAACCAAGGAAATTTCCCGAATACGGGATGAAATACAGTTCTAATCTAATCTAACAAAGTGACAGAAAAGCAAAAGACATACCGATCGTATTTTCCATACGATAAGGCACACATTCATTGATTGGCCTAACTTAAAATTTGTTTTCATAATAAGGCAATGATAAGGCTCACCAGATTGTAAGACGCAGTAGTAGTAGTGGTGGTCGTAGTAGTGGTAGTAGTAGTAGTAGTAGTAGTAGTAGTAGTAATAGTAGTAGTAGTAGGAGTAGTAGTAGAAGTAGTAGTAGTAGAAGAAGTGGTAGTAGAAGTAGTAGTAGTAGCAGTAGTAGTAGTAGTAGTAGTGGTGTTAGTAGAAGTAGTGGTAGTAGTAGTAGAAGTAGTGGTGGTAGAAGTAGTGGTGGTAGAAGTAGTGGTGGTAGTAGAAGTAGTAGTAGTGGTGGTAGTAGTAGTAGAAGTAGTAGTGGTAGAAGTAGTAGTAGTGGTTGTAGTAATAGTAGTAGTAGAAGTAGTAGTAGTGGTAGTAATAATAGTAGTAGTAGTAATAGTAGTAGTAGAAGTAGTAGTGGTAGTAGTAATAGTAGTAGTAGTAATAGTAGTAGTAGAAGTAGTAGTCGTAGTAAAAATAGAGATGGAGCTATAGTAGTAGTTGGGGATTGTGGTCTACATCCACGAGATGGAGCTGTAGTAGTAGTAATAGTAGTAGTGGTTATGTTATACAGGAACTCAGTGGGGCTGTGCTAAAGGGAATTTCATAAAAATGATTAACCAATATTGATCCATATATAAGGCGCACTGCTGGCTTTTTGAGAAATTTGAAGTCTTTTAGTTGCACCTTTTAGTGTGGGAAATACGGTAACTTACGAGGGGGGGGTACGGAGACACAAGGAAAACAGGTATGCATAAACAGACGATCCAACAAGGGTCTGACAATGACAAGGGGGTTTAAATACCCAGATTGGGGTTGACTAGACAATGAGAAACAGCTGTGAGGCAGCGAATAAGGAGACAGTAAGTGTGGGAAATCAACAGATAAAGTAAATGGAACAATGAAAAGTCACACAAAGGAAAAAAATCTATATACACAGGAAAGAATAATCTCCAAAAGAGGTCATTTAAACACTGGGCACCACTTTCCTACCTGTCGTCAGAGTCCGCTAGCGCATCGACGTTTGTGCGTGGGCACGTTACAGTCAGCCTGTCCAGCAATTTTTGCACCAGGAGGCTGGGTTTCTCACCGTTCCTCAGCAGGAGTGGTTCATGGCACACCGGGCAAAGGTCGCTCTCCAGTAGGCAGCTTGACAGACACTCCTGACAGAAGGTGTGCCCGCAGGGCGTGTCTAGAGTTTGATCCGGGGGTTTCAGGCAGATGTGGCATGCGGCCTCCTCGTCCAGAGGCGGCGCCGAGGCCTCCGCCATTGTGAGTTGAGGATGTGCTTCTGGTTAGATCCACGCAGGCGGACATTGAAGTCCGGGAACTTTTCTAGGGAAAGACCAGGTTTGGAACATCAGTCAAGCAATAAACACAATTTGTATACATTAAAGTCGTCATGCTCGCTAGAAAAAGAAAGTCTGCATGGTTCAATTGACTGTGATGGATTCAAACCCACGACTATAATCCATTTTTGTCCAAAATCTACACGAAGTGGCCGTGAAATCTTCATTAATCATCATGAAGTGACCTGCAATCAAGACAAAGTACCCTTGTATCGAAATGACCTAAAATAGATAAAACCTCAATCAAAACCATCAGGAAGTGACCTGGAATTGCCTTAAAATCAATATGAAATAACTTAAAAACTACAATAATTAACCTAAAAACGCACCCCAATCAGCATTGTGACCCAAATTTGCCCCAAAACCATCTGGAATTGACAGAACCATCAGGAAGTGACCCGCAAATGCCCCAAAATAACCAGGAAGTGACCCGGAATGCCCCAAAATAACCAGGAAGAGACCCGCAAATGCCTCAAAATAACCAGGAAGTGACCCGGAATGCCCCAAAATAACCAGGAAGTGACCCGGAATGCCCCAAAATAACCAGGAAGTGACCCGCAATGCCCCAAAATAACCAGGAAGTGACCCGGAATGCCCCAAAATAACCAGGAAGTGACCCGCAAATGCCCCAAAATAACCAGAAAGTGACCCAAAATTGCCCAACAACCTGGAATTGACAAAGAACCATCAGGAAGTGACCCGCAAATGTACCAAAATAACCCAATTGACACAGAACCATCAAAAAGTGACCCGCAAATGCCCCAAAATAACCAGGAAGTGACCCAAAATTGCCCAACAACCTGGAATTGACAAAGAACCATCAGGAAGTGACCCGCAAATGTCCCAAAATAACCCAATTGACACAGAACCATCAAAAAGTGACCCGCAAATGCCCCAAAATAACCAGGAAGTGACCCAGAATGCCCCAAAATCACCAGAAGGCGACCTGGAATGCCCCAAAATGAACCGCAAGTGACCAAAAAGTTTATTCAACCGCCTACTTCTAGCAGAATTTGCTAGAAACTGATACGACGCCTCCTTCCAAGCCAGTCTCAGTCCGTCATTATTCATCAATGGGCATAGATAAATGAACCAGATTTCTCCTCCAATTAAGTGAAATTTGATAATTTATCAAAGCACATCTGCTTAACTTTCAAGGCCCTCGCCAGCTAAATTTTTCAAGCTCCCTCGGTGGTTGCAGTTCGACTCCCTTTAACCCAACCGCGAAGACCGTGACCCAACGTAAAAATAACTGCAAAAGATTCTGGCTGCGAGGGCTCGCTGTTCCGTTAATCCACCAAGCAACACGTAAGTAAGCAACACGCCAATTCGGTGTGTTCGCGTGGCTTTACGTCATACGGAAAGCGGGCCGCGAACAGATGGGCTCCGTTAGGCAAACGTCACCTTGGCAACGGGCGTCTACGCGGGATGCCGCTGGGTTTCGGGACCCCGTGGTTCGGACTTGGCCGCAGCGTGACACCGTCAACCGAAGGAAGGAAATAAGATCTCGTTGTAAGCTGTCAAATGACAGCCTGATCTGATGATACATGAAACGCTAAGTGGGATTTTCCGTGTTTGAATTCAATTGCTGCCAAATGCGCAAACGGGAGGCCATCCAATTTGAACCTAAAAAGCTCCAAGCCCGCGATCACGGGATGGGATTTTTTGAAATCGCTGTCGCCGAAGGGATAGGCATTCTAATTATACGAAAAAAACAACGTTAACTCGCTCTCAGCCAATCAGAGTGCAAGAATTGACATCGAATCATCATTGCAAATGGAAGCCAATGGGATGAAGCAGATAATTTAAAAAAAATCTATATCTATTTTTAATTTATTTCCATTTAACAAGCTGTAACAATTCTTTTAAAATATGATTATTATTTTTTTAAATGCACTTAAACACAAAATAATAACAAATAAAAGAAATGATGTATTTTACTGTAGTTTATATTTAATTATGTTTCAGAAAAAGAGCTTCAAGAATGCAGCAAGGCCTCATTTTTTGTTTGTTTTGTCTAAAAATTAAGAAATGGAATATTTGACAATGATATATTTTTTAATATATTATTTCTTTTATATTTAGGTTTCATTTACCAACTCAAATAAAATCCGTAAAAAAGAAATTTAAGTATTTTAATCTCATTAGGGACTTTGTAATCAATTGGTTTACCATTTCAAGCACAAATTAGCATTATTTTTATATATTATATTTTTTATTACCTTCACATAAGACAGTAGTCTCAAACTTAAAAAAAAAAAGAAAATAGAGTAAAATTTTCTCTACACATCTATAATCTTCATTTAAATTTGATCATAAAACACAAAGATTTACTTTTACGGGCCACACAAAACGATGTAGCGGGCCGAATCTGGCCCTCAGCCCGCCCCTTTGACACCCGCTTTACGCATAGTGTGCGGGTTAATGAAAAACCACAATACAAACATAATATTAGTGCATCCAATTAGATTTCTGCGACTCTCAACTCCCTCCTAAAAATTAAAAATGAGGGCTTAATGGCTTACAAGCTGCATGTGGAATGAAAATAAAGCAATAAAAGTCTTTCCTCAAGCGCACTAACGCAAGTCCAGACACGCACATGGTGAACACGCATGCCTTTGCAGAGCGTGCGAGCCCCCCCGAGCAGGCGGGCGGGCGGGTTAGAGAAATCGGCGCGGTGGTTCAAGTCCGACGTTTAATCAATAACTCAGCCTACAATGTCGTACACAAACACTCATAGACTGCAAAGTAAACACTCCTTGCTTTGTTATTTGTAATAACAAAACGGGGAAAACGCTTTCGGGCCGACGGCACTTTGTTTTAGAGTGCTTACGTTGATGCTTTGCTGTAATTTGACCTGTTTTCAATTGAATGGAATTGAATTGAATTCAATTCAATGCTTTTATTGTCATTATACAAGTATAATGAGATTTAAAGCTTTACCACAAAGTGCACAAATAACAACAACAAACAGACAATTAAGTAAATCAAGAAATAATAAATAAGTACCGTATTTTCTCGCATATTAGCCGCCCCCGCGTATAAGCCGCACCCTTAAAATTGCCTTAAAATCATTGAATTTTACAATTTCTCTCGTATAAGCCGCCCCCGGTTCACAATTTTTACCTCCACATTCATGGTTTTAATAGGGAGTACAAATGTGTTACTTTGAAGGGAAAATCTTGCAGTTTCCTGCATGACAAGTCTAATTTGTGCGCATATAAGCCGTACCCTTGATTGAGTTATCATTTTTATGACCGACAAATACGGCATACAGTGGTACCTCAACCTACGATCAGCTCTACCTACGACATGCTTGAGGTACGATGAGAATTTCGATCGAATAATTCGCCCGATATATGATCAAAATTTCGAGATGCGACCAAGCCAGGTGGCCATGACATGAGAGGCTGTTTATCATTGTCTTTTTAATGAAGTATACTCGTGCACACAACACCGATAGCCAATGGCACCCTTTCTCAGAATAAAACTTCATTACCCACAATCAATACGTGGGTAGGCTTTTATTCCTTCCTTAGCCTGCTAGCTCCCGCGATCGCTCATTCAAGACTACTTCTCGTTGGCAAGTGGTCGTGCGTTATCCTATTGTGAGGACATTTGTGTGCATCATTTTCGGAATATTTTGAAGGGAATACAACAGCAAACAGCCCATCGATAGCGAACGTGAGGGTGGAGGCGTGGCAAACAGCTAAACCGCCTAGGTAAAAAAAATTAAAACAAAATTAGAATTCTGTTTTGTGTAAAGTTACATTAAACGTATGTTCGAGTGTGTCTGTATATATTAATCCAAGTTAATTTAAATTTGTTTGTTGCGTTACAAGTGCGTTGTCGTGGGAAGTCCCCCCGAATTTGTTTTTAATTCATTTCAATGGGAAACGTTCGCTCGAGTTACGAAAAGCTCGACATACGATCTCAGTCCCGGAATGGATTAAGATCGTATGTCGAGGTACCACTGTATATGCAAAGAAATACACTAATAAATGTTGTGGAGGGTGCAAATGTGGATTTGGGAATAGCAGATTCAAGTTATATATTATACAGAAATGGAAACAAAGTACAAAATATGGTGCTTTTGCTCTCTGGTATAACTTTATGATTACCATGATGTGATTATCATGTGATGTGTAAGAAGTTACAATTGTAACAACAACTATCCTCCTGACGAATGTTGTCCAATCACATTTATTTTGAAATTCCCCAATCCAAGTATAATTGGAATACTGCCAAAGAAATTTGGTATCATTGGAAAGCTTTGAATGTCCTCTATAGAGCACAAAAGGAGTTATGCGATTGGATGATATTTAGGTTTACAAATGTCCTCTACAGAGGAGAAATTTGAACTACAGGAGGACATAATGTGGTGAGCATACTGATAAATCATAATCGTATAGTTGGCATTAATGTGGACATTAAGTCAACCATGTTTTCGTGAACTGAAACGACCTGACAAGTTAATCATATGTCAATTAAGTAACACCTTTTTTTATGCTTTACTTCTTCACAACACACGCATGTGAAAACACCTCTCTACTTCAAACCCGTGAGCCGTAATCCGTTTCCTAAAATAGAAGTGGCGGCTGGAAAATACACCTTTTATCTAGGCACATAAAAAGGTACAATTTGCCGTCCTTCCAGAAAAATCTGCGGTATTATGGTCCCCATTTCTTTTCCACGGGGACGCAAAATGACGCGTGATGAAAACATTGCGAGCAGCCCATTTTGGAAAGCTATTTACTGCAAGGAGAAACTAACAAGATCATTGCAGAAAGTCTTCAAAATTGCAACAAGATAACAAGATGGCTGCCCTAGATTGGATTTTGCAAAAGTACATTTTTGGAGTACCTGGCAGTTTATTTGATGCATGAGTAACTAAACATTTACTCGCGGCGACAAATGAACGTGGAGCGAGCCAAAACGCAATCAAGTCGCTTTTGTCCGGGCATGTTTTTGGATCACGGAAAATTCCAGGAAAGCACACTTGATTTTCTCCTTTCTTTTCTTTCCCATAAATTAGAAGCAGACCTAAAAATCTCACAAATGAACTCCATGGCGAAGGACGTCCAATCAATTGGAAGTGGGAGGGAGGGTAGGCAGCGAATGAACAATCCCTGTTCAAATGGATTGGAAGTCAACTGGTAATAAAAACAATCGCTGCCAGCCCTCCCAGTTCAAATAGATTGGATGTGAACACCATAATTCAGCGTATTTAAAATGAGCACATCTTATTTTTGAACAAAAATGTAGTTTTTTTGGTGGTCAAAACTGGAAAAAATTATCCGAAGCAATCATGCTAACTCATTAGCTGCAAGTGGTAGCGGCAGACGTCCAATCCATTTTAAGGCACAAATGTTCATTCGCTGTCACCATCCCATTTCCAAAAGATTGGACATCTTCTAATGACAAACTCGCTGCCAAACCTCCCAGTTCAAACGGATTGGTCATCTATTATAACAAAATAATTCAGACTCCTAAGAACAAGGGTGTCAGACTCGGGTTGGTTCGCGGGCCGCTTTAGCGTCAGCTTGATTTCACGTGGGCCGGACCATTATAGATATAGTATTTAGATTTTTTTTTTATAAATCGATTAAAAGAACTGGATTAAAAACCCTGAATATTGAGTCTTTTTCTAGATCTAAAACCATATTTATTTTAGCTTTTTTAAAAAAAATATTTTTAGATTTTACAAAATGATTTTTGAACTAAAAAACACAGAAAAAAATGATTAAAAAATTACAATTATTGATTTAAAAGGGGGAAAATCAGGAAATTTAATATACATCTATACTCTTCATTTTAAATATGGTCCTAAAACAGAAAGTCGGCACTCATGATTTACTTTCCCGGGCCACACAAAATGATGCGGCGGGTCAGATTTGGCCCCCGGGCCGCCACTTTGACACGTGACTTAGAATGAGAACACCTTATTTTTCATTAAAAACTGTTTTTTTTTTGTCAAAATAGCCCAAGAAATAATTGAAGCAATCATGCTAACATATTAGCTGCAAGTGACAGCAACAGGCGTCCAATCCATTCAAAAAGGGAGGATTGGCACTTCAAGAACAAATCTTCATTCACTGTTCCACTTCCAAACAGATTGGACATCTCCTATCGACAAACTCATTCAAATGATCGCTGCCAACCCTCCCCAGTTCAAACGGATTAGACGTCTCCTCCCGGCAAACTCCTTAGAACGAATACTGCCGACCCACCCATTTCAAACAGATGATTTCTGAGCAGAAACATTGCTTTTTTGGGCTCAACAAACGGCAAAAAAATTACAAATATTTTAGTATGTCAAGACGCCATTACAACTCAGACCGTTTAGAATGATTTAATACAACTCAAATATGAACGGAAACGCTGTCATGGTCAAGAACAGGCAACAACAACAAAAAAAAGTCTACTTACATGACTTCATGAGCAAGGTGGTTCACCTGGACAGGTAAAAGTTGTAACACAAAACCACGGAAGAAAGGGAGGACTTTGTCCCAGTCCGGCCGTCGCGGATGAGAAACTTTATCCCGACGGTGCAGCTGGGGGGGGGGGGGGGGGGGGCTGGATTGTCAAAACGGCAGAAACTTCGTAGGCGGCGGCTCACCTGCGACTTGGAAAGGTGAGTGCGAAGCAGGAAGAGAAGCGCTGAAGGGGCGGGGCTAGTGATACTGTTGGCGAGAAGAGAACTGGACCGACCTGATTGCCCAGCGGGGGAGAGATAGAAGACAAAAGAAAAATGGAACAACGGTGAATTTGAGGAATGTTGGGAAAGTCAAACATTATTTTTTTAGGGGGGTGAAAAAGTTGAAATGTTAAAAGTCCCCCAAAAATTATCAGGTTGTTTTCTGTTTGAAAGTATTTTTTAAAACTCACTCAAGCTCGCAACCACGTGGAAACCGATTGGGGATCGAACCCAGACTGCCGTAAATTGCTTTTACTTACAAGCATCGCGGGGGGTGCTGGAGCCTATCCTAGCCAACTATGGGCACCAGGGGGACACCCTGAATCAGGGGTTAACCAATTGCAGGATGCAACACTGTAATCTTATTATTATTACTATTATTATTCTTATTAATAATAATATTAACAAAAATAATAATAATAATAAAAATAATGATTATAATAATAAAAAATGATAATGATGATAATAATGATAATGATAATAATAATGATAATGGTAATAATAAGAATAATAATGATAATAATAATAATAGTAATAATGATAATAATAATGACAAAAATAATAATGATCAAAATAATAATAATAAAAATAATGATGAGGATAATAATAATGATGATGATAATAATAATGGTAATAATAATAATAATAATAATGATAATAATAAAATTAATAATAATAGTATTAATAAGAATAATGATAATAATACAATTAATAATAATCATAATCCTGATTATAAAAAAATAATACTAATCATAATCATGATCCTAATAATAATAATAACAATAATAATAATCATCATCATCATCATCATCCTCATCAACATAATCATCATCAGCAGCAGCATCAACATCATCATCATAATGATAATAATAAAATTAATAATAACAATAATAATCATAATAATGATCATCATCATCATCATCAATCGTCATCATCATCGTCCTCATTTTCCTCATCATCATCCTCCTCATCAACAGCAGCATCATCATCATCATAATGATAATAATAATGAAATTAATAATAACAATAATAATAAAAATAATCATATCTTTAAAAAAACACAACATTGGCTGCCTTTGACAGTGACAGACAACTCGTAACAAATTCAAAATGTACAAAACGTGTTCCATCTTAATTCACTTGGCGTGTAATTTGAATTCATTGGTTAAAAATCCCATTTATATTTCTGGACATTTATCATTTCTTTCTGCCAGAAATAAACATACTTGTATTTTATGACTATTTGTTTGCAAACGCAATTGCGGCTGATCTGCTTACAAGGCATTTCACAGGACAAATGTTGTCTACATAACGTCAGTAATGTGGTTTTTGAGTCCAAATGTGCATCCAAAACGATAGGCGGGCACCCAAGGCTCATAAAAGTGACAAATTGACAAATGTTTCCCATCTGGAAACGGCAATCGGGACCACAACAGCGTTGCATTACTCATCTTTATGCCATTTCTAAAATGACGCTTAGTATGCCACTTCACCTAATTCGCTTATCAATTGTTTTGTGTCCTTTTATCACTTTGAATGCAGCAAGCATTTTTTTTTTGTTAAATCATTCAAGGTCACGTTGTGATAAAAATCTTTTTTTTTGTCCGAGGAGGCAGGAAAGCAAACGATAAAAAGTTTTCATAAAAAGATAGAGAGTAAATAAACATTGTCCATCTCTGCGAAGGGAGTGATAAAGAAGATTGAAAAAGATGAAAAAATATCTGATGTATGAATAGAAATCACGCATTTGGGGCAGTGCAATTTTGATTTATGTCGTCGGTTTTGGTTGCTGTTTTGGCTATCGATTCCAATGGCGGCGATAGATGTCCAAACTGTTTTGAATATTTGCTCCCTGATCCCAGAAAACATGTCTTGGATGTATATGGCCGTCAATGGCAGCCAATGAGCTCATAAAATTGGCTTATCATCTTGTTTGCATGAGAGTTTTTAAGCAAATTAATTTGCCTTAATAAATTTCCCTTTACAATGTAAAAAAACTCATTTCAATACAGCAAATTTCACATTATTATGTAATAATACTTAAAAATTGAAGTGATGAATGGATAACTTTAACATTTATGCAATTTATAGGAATATTATTTATGTAAACACTCAAAATCTTGTTTTATAGCGATATATTTCACAATTTCAACGTGTTAAATCAATGACGCATTTTATTTTGTAATGTGATGAATTTCACAACATAAAGTTTTTAAATAGTCATTCAAACTTGATACATTTCTTGTTATAATATAAGTTATTTTATAATAATTTTGCACAGTTGGAAAAAAAAACAGATTTTGCCAGGGATGTTTACTTAAAAAAATAATAATAATAATTTCACTAAATGAAATCTGATGCATGCATTTTTAAGTGTTAACATTTTTCTCGCCGGTGTATATTTGATGATTCAGTCTTTCATTAAAATTGGTTTAAATTTTCTAAAAATATACTTTGCGGAAAAATAAAATGAATGAATCACAAAGTTGCTAATTAATTAAATCATTTATATAATCGAGTCCCCTCCCTCATTATTATGTAATAAATAACTCAAACAAAAAACACTTCCCTTTTGAATCCAATCAATTTCAATTGTGATCACATCAGTATAATTTCGAGGAAAAAAAATCTCACTTAATTCCAATACATTCCTAATTAATTGGTATCCGCCCATTTATTTGCGCTCCTTTAACATTCCATACACTTCCCATGTTTATTCCCAGTTATTAATAAACCCTCTTTCTCTCTTATCATCTCATTTGCATGACGGTGATAAACTAGGCCAATCCATTTTACACTCTCGTGGTACTAACGTGTTTATTGAAAGATTTATCAGTCTGCTGTCGACTTTCCACCCAGGGAGGAGTGTCCGAATTCCTGCTTGTGAACACGGTCACGCATGGCCACTGCCACTTATTTGGCAATTTGTCACCTGTCGCGGCTAAGAACAGGAGGGAAAGTAGCGTCGGAAGCTCAAAGAAAGACCCTTGGGTGTCCAGATCGGAATTTGAGTATTTAACGGTAGTCACCACGACTCCAGAGACGCAACTAAGGACAAGTGGCAAATGAAGATGAATCCAGCTATTTTTGCATCTTGTCAGAAGCAAAGGGTCCCGGTTTTCGATCCAAAAGCGAGTGATTTAGTACAGACAACTTGGAATAAGACATGCATGCAATGTTTGCCTCGATATACGAGCAATTTGAGATACGAGTAAAATTTCGGGCAAATATTTATCTTGAGATAAAAAGCTGTTTATCATCAGCTGGTGGTACGACATGCTCGTGGTACGACAAAAATTTCAATCGAATAATTCGCCCGCGATACGATCAAAATCCTCTTTCAAAGTTGGTAAAGACAATTTTCAGATTTTCTGACCCCCAAAAAATGCTTTTCAAATAGTTTGCTTTTTTCAATAGGATATTCTTGCCAAGAAATAACAAACAAAAACAGCCAATCAATCAATTATCACTCCAGTTCCGTTTTTTAGCTAACACCTGTTGACATGATGAGAACGCACACCCATACCTGTCAACTTATACGTTTTTCCCGTATTTTATACGTTTTTTGATCATTTCAAATTGTGTACGCCGTACAACAACTTTTGTACGGGATTTTTTTTAAGTACGTTTTTTGTAAAACGGATCTCGTTTTACGCATTTCGGCTCTAATCCGGATCGTCTCGGTCACTGGTAGCAGACGAAAAGGTCATCGTCAACTGCTAATATTGTCATGCTTTAAGCATGATATGCGCACACGCATTCCCCTTTCACACGAAACAGGAAATGATTAAATCATTTCCTGTTTCGTTATTTAAGCAGCTATGAGTCATAGCGCTTGGGTCCGAATACATTCACGGTCGCGTCACGACAACGCGGCGCGACCATAACACTTTTACGTGCACCCTATGTGAGTAAATATGTGCCGCGTTGCATTTGTACGGTTTTCTATTGCTTAATACAGGGAATTCCAATCATTAATACGGGGAGGAATTGGCCCAGGTTGACAGGTATGCACACCTGTCTTTAAAAAAGGTAGTGAGCACGCTAATTTCAAAATAATGGAACGTGCTTGTTATTTAGAACACAACCTCGCATTTTGAAATGTAAGTCAGAAACGAAAACTTTCAACTTTTCAATTTTTTTTCCATGTAGTGGTACCTCGACCTACGATCAGCTCGTGGTATGACGAAAATTTCCATCGGATAATTCGCCCGCGATACGATCAAAATTTCGAGATGCGACCAAGCCAGGTGGCCATGACATGAGAGGCTGTTTATCATTGTATTTTTTGCCGCATCTCTTTCGTGTATATCTTTCGTGTGTAGCGGTAGCTCCGTCCACTCTTGCTCGTTTTGTGTTTTTGCTGCTTTTCGGTCTTAATGATTTGATTTGGTGATTCTTAATGATCCCATTGACTTTGATTTGCTTTGTACTTTGTGTTTTTGCTTTGTTGTTCTGCGGCCTTTGCAACTGTACTGTCTAACTTATAACTATGCCTTTTCTAGCTACTGTCACAATGAAATTTCCCGGATACGGGATGAATAAAGTTATCCAATCCAATAACAAATATCTACAAGCACTGAACGATTTATTCAGACGAGTTTCGACCAGGAAACGCACAACGCGCATGCGCGGGCAAAAAGAGGGCTTTCTGGGTAATGAAGTATACTTGTGCACACAACACCGCCTAATTTTAGTTATATTAAACACATTTTATTACTATTAATCCACTAGTTATGTGTTACTTTGTTAATAGATGGCGAATTAGAAGAAATTAAAAAAAATCCAATCCAATATCCTGTTTTTGGTGTTTTTTCAGAGGGTTGGAACTAATTAATTTGTTTTTAGTTCATTTCAATGGGAAACGTCTGCTCGAGTTACGAAAAGCTCGACATACGATCTCAGTCCCGGAACGGATTAAGATCGTATGTCGAGGTACCACTGTACGAGCACTGGGCGGAGCGTTGCATTTTTTCAGTGTTTTTTTTCCCTGTTAGTCAGTGCGAATGGCGGAGCTTGTTCGCTAATACGAGAGGAGTATATGCTACTTCTCGTTAGCAAGTGGTCGTGCGTTATCCTATTGTAAGGACATTTGTGTGCATCATTTTGGGAATATTTTGAAGGGTTCATTTAAATTAGTTCATGTTATGTTACGAACGCCGTGCAAAAAGTGAGTATGATTGAGCTGCAAATTTCTTTTCTGGGATCGGGTGCCCTAGTGGGTTGCATCCAACCCACGGGCCGTGAGCTAGACACCCGTGTTTAAACGTTAAGGTGACGTTTGCTTGAGTCATTCAACGACAACACTGATTATTACCGTGTGTGAGTCGCCGTGGTGAGGGCATTATTTCCACGTATCTCCAAGGCAACCCGGTGACGCTGCGTTCGTGTTCTTTGTCCTCGCTGCGCCTTCCGAAGACGGCCACCTGTGAATAACGGTGCCGTCTTTGATGTGAAGCAACGCCTCGGGGTAGCCTGCCATCACATCTGGAACACCTGGGAAAAAAAAGTGCGGATGACATCAGACGGCACTGAAATTAACGTTTAACCGTGTCGAATGGTTTACAAAAGAAGGTTCATCGCCATTTCTGCATTCTCTGTTGATTTTGGGTCAGTTCTATTACATTCTTATTGATTTGGGTTACTTTTATTTCACGTAGCAGCATTTCCTATTGTTTTGGAATACTTTTCTGTTGATTCAATTCAGTTGAGGGAATTAAACTTTCTGTTCATTTAGCGCACCTGTCAAAGTGGCGGCCTGTGGGCCAAATCTGGCCCGCCGCATCATTTTGTGTGGCCCGGGAAAGTAAATCACGAGTGCCGACTTTCGGTTTTAGGATCAAATTAAAATGAAGAGTATAGATGTATATTAAATTTCCTGATTTTCCCCCTTTTAAATCAATAATTGTAATTTTTTTAATCAATTTTTTTCTGTATTTTTAGTTCAAAAATGATTTTGGAAAATCTGAAAATATATAAAAAGCTCAAATAAACATTGTTTTAGATCTATAAAAAAACGGAATATTCAGGGCTTTTAATTCAGTTCTTTTAATACATTTATTAAAAAAAAAATCTAAATATTATATCTAAAATGGTCCGGCCCGCATGAAATCAAGTTGACGTTAATGAGGCCCGCGAACCAACCCGAGTTTGACACCCTTGATTTAGCGGGACCCTCAAGTCATTTCTGGCATTCATTTTCTATGTTAGAGGCCCATCTGGGTCACGTCCTGTGGATTTCGGGGCACCTTCGGGTCATTTTCTGCCAATTTTGGGGCTCATGCTCAACTGACCGGCAGCCAATGAGTTAATTAGCTCGCTGCAGCCATTTCATGTGGTTGCGTCACTACCCATCTGAAACAATCTTGCTGTAACCTGAGGGCCTGGTGAGACCGTGACTTAATAAGCAGCACATAAACAGAATGAAAAGTGAACAGCTTTGAAAGTCTGGTTAATTCCAAGAAACCAAACGGACGCTAGATTCGGTCAGGTGGGTCTTGCTCCATCACCCTTCCTCTATCTTGCCTGCGGCAGTCGGACGTGGACGGTGGACATAAATAGACGCATACAAAATACTAACTAGACCGCATGAACGTGATCTCAAGTATATTTTGTCGAATTGTTCGGAAAAAAATTAAACCGTGATTCCAGTATTGTTGTCATCACCCTAAAACAGGGGTGTCAGACTCGGGTTGGTTCGCGGGCCGCATTAACGTCAACTGGATTTCATGTGGGTCGGACCATTTTAGATATAATATTTAGATTTTTTTTTAAACAAATGGATTAAAAGAACTGGATTAAAAGCCATGAATATTCTGTCTTTTTATAGATCTAAAACAATGTTTATTTTAGCTTTTTAAATATATTTTTAGATTTTACAAAATGATTTTTCAACTAAAAACACAGCAAAAATGGATTAAAAAATTACAATTATTGATTTAAAAGGGGCAAAATCAGGAAATTTAATATACATCTATACTCTCATTTTAATTTGATCCTAAAACAGAAAGTTGGCACTCATGATTTACTTTCCCGGGCCACAAAAAATGATGCGGCGGGCCAGATTTGGCCCCCGGGCCGCCACTTTGACACATGTGCCCTAAAATATTCAACTCTATACTCAATATCAAATGAAATAATATATTTTTAATGAACTTTTCCGTGCCATTGACAAGCGGATAAGCGATGTGGTTCTTACGAATGAAATCAAAAACTCTCGAATTCATCATGTCGTTCTTAAAATTCAACTTAAAACTGTTTAAATGAATTTATCGATGGTAGACGCCCGATCCATTTGAACATTCCTTCATTTGCTGCCATCATTCCGACTTCAAATGGCTTGGACGTCTAGTAGCATCATCAATGGCAGCCAATAAGTGAACAAAAAAAAAGTAAAAATTAGTACCAAGAGTCGTAGTGTCTCAAAAAACAATCAATCTTTTGTAATTAATCGATACTCCAGTGCATAATGACGCTTTTTGATCAATTTGCCAACCGTAGAATCCAAAGAAACGATGTTCTCTAAAATGAGCCAATAGGCAGCCATTGCTCGTGTGTATTTGAGACTAATCATCAATGGCGTGCAGTGCATTTAGTACCTGGGTCTTTCAATAAGGACTTCATCATTAGGATCCGTGACTAACTAATTAAAAAGGGCCTTAAACATGTGCTAATCCCTTTGGAGGCCTCCCTAATCCAAGAGGACTCCACGCTTACGATGAAGCGCAAATGAAGACATAAAGCGGATCGATAAATCAATGGTAGGAGAAAGAAGAGGGCGGCCTTACGAACCTGGACGTGTGCACACAGATTGCATTAACAATTCAACAGACGGACGGATGAGTTCAAGTCAAAAGCGACGGTAAAATACGGCATTATTCATTCCCTCTGTGTCATTTTCATCAAAGCCCTAATCATTATGCTAAATTATTCAAATAAAAACGGCCGGCGACAAAGCCGTTACGTAACACGGCGGGCGGTGAAAAGGTAACAAATGGCGCGCACGTCGTCATTATTTGTAATGTCTCGTCGGAGTGATTCATTTAGTGTGAAAATCATCTTTATGGAGAGGTAATTGTTTTCGCTTTTCCTTGTCAAAAGGTTCTGACGTATCGACGGTGTCGTTTTATTGCCAAGTGAGGCGCTAGGTCGTTAGCATTGGCAGTCGAAAGCGTGAGGGACTGATCAATTAGCGTCAATGACCGCTCAATAACATTGAGGCCGGTCGCTGAGACAATGACCGCTTCTGGGGATTCGTTTAACGCGGGAAAGGCACCGACTTGTTATCTATTGCTGATGAGTGTGTCTTTGAAGCACATCAATGAGCATCAGAACTGACGGCGAGTTTTATTAACAACGGGCAAAAGCATTAAAACTGTCGTAAATCTCTTTAAAAATATAGAATTGAACATTAAAACATGAATTGGTACTAAACAGACCAAATATTAGATTAGATTAGAACTTTATTTCATCCCGTATTCAGGAAATTTCTTGGTTGCAGTAACGAGAAAGACACAAGACACACAAGACATTGTAGACCTAGTTAAAAAAACTAGAGCCACACACAGTAAGGTGGGGACCTTCTGCAGACTGAGACTGATATGAATATATGATGTATGTATTTGTATGTCTAGATATATATTATATATATATATATGTCTATATATACACATATATGCTTATGTATGTATATATATATATGTGTCTATATATATATATGTCTATATATACACATATATGCTTATGTATATATATACACATGTATATGTATGTATATATATTCACATATGTATATGTATGTATATATATATATATATGTGTATATATATGTGTATATATATATACACACGTGTGTGTGTTTGTGTGTGTGTGGGTGTGTGTGTGGGTGCGTGAGTGCGGGTGTGGGTGTATGTGTATGTGTGTGTATGTGAATGTGTATGTGTGTGTGTGTGTGTGAATGTGTGTGTATGTGTATGTGTATGTGTATGTGTATGTGTATGTGTATGTGTATGTGTATGTGTATGTGTATGTGTATGTGTATGTGTACCGTAATTACTCGAATATAACGCGCACTCGAAAATAACACGCAGGTATAACTTTGGGCCAAAAAAATCTGGAAAAACGCAGTACTCGAATATAGTGCGCACCTAAAATTTCCCGCTGACGAAAATCAGAAATCTTACCTTTTTTTCTTCGTTTCACGATTGTTTTGTTCAAACAAATTTATTCATTAGAATCCTTCAAATGAAAAGTTCCTCTCTCTCTTTGTCTGTCCTCTCATACATCTCTTCGTTGAGAATCCTATCAACGTCCACGCTTCCTTCATCCACTTCCTCTTCCTCCCACAACACATCATCCGATTGGCTTTACGAGATGACGTAAAATCCGTGCGTCAAAGTGAGTTTGACAATGCTTTTTTCGATCGAAAATTTGTAATTTATTTTAGTTATTGATTATAACACTGAACTGAGAGAGGGTGAACTGAGACGGGTACGAGGCTAGAGGGGGGCAGTGGTGGTCTCGGCTCTACGAGATGACGTAAAATCCGTGCGTCAAAGTGAGTTTGACAATGCTTTTTTCGATCGAAAATTTGTAATTTATTTTATTCAATTCAATTTCAATTCAATTTATTTGGCAAGAAAAAGCACCAGGCTAAGGGCCATGTAACAAGACACAAAAAAAAAAAAAAAAAAAAAAAAAAAATTAGTTTTTGATTATAACACGCACCCCCAACTATTGGAATTAATTATTTTGCAAAAACCTGCGTGTTATATTCGAGTAATTACGGTATGTGTATGTGTATGTGTATGTGTATGTGTATGTGTATGTGTATGTGTATGTGTATGTGTATGTGTATGTGTATGTGTATGTGTATGTGTATGTGTATGTGTATGTGTATGTGTATGTGTATGTGTATGTGTATGTGTATGTGTATGTGTATGTGTATGTGTATGTGTATGTGTTTGTGTATGTGTATGTGTATGTGTATGTGTATGTGTATGTGTATGTGTATGTGTATGTGTATGTGTATGTGTATGTATATGTATATATATATATATATATATATATATATATATATATATATATATATATATATATATATATGATTTTTGTATTTGGATCTATTCTGAGCAAAAATTATGAATTCATATTATTAACATTTATATTCAACTCCATTTTTTCCATCCTTAAGTGCAATTTTGATCCTCCTAACAGGCTAATATTTCTTCGGCTTACTATGTTGATCCCAACCTCCTCACTGATTAAAATTCCCCTATCTACCTCCCTCGCTTTGTGGATTTTGTGGGGGGTGTTTAGTTGCATAACCCCACTCAAGGGATACATGGAAGCGCATCAATTGATAGCTCAGACGACGCCGTGAGGATAACATCTTAAAGCGCAGAAGCAAGATGACAAGCATCCAGTAAGAACAACGCACTCGCTCGGGGACGGCTAGTGATTTATGTGTCGTGCAAACAAATTAAAAGGCAACGCGAGAAATAGAAATAAAATTATTCATCACAGCGGAAACTTTTTTAAGTAAACAAATACTAGAACCACTAAACAACACATTTCAAATGACATGATCACCTAAATAGTATTTGCTCTTTTTGCCACATTTCCCCAGGAGATATCAGCTTTTATTTTGATATCCCCAGAACAAGAAGACACCAAAAAAGTGGACATGACTTAATTGTATATATCAAGGGTGGCCAAATTATTTTTTACAATATAATCTATTGTTTGTGTTTAATGGTCCCTGTTGAATTTGAGTGTGTTTAAGAGAGAATAAAAATACAAGAAAAAGTAAACGAGGCTAAGAGCCACAATTTTCTCGCATATGCGTAAAAAAATGTTGACTTAATCAAGGGTACGGCTTATACGCGCATAAATTAGACTTGACATGCACGAAACTGCAAGGTCACAAAGACGAAACGCCATAACGCAAGACAATGCGGTCATTTACTTCATTAAAATAAAGAAACAGATAAATAGATAAAACGCTGAACAAAATTTCTTTTGACGTCTATGAATGAAATTCAAGAAAAAAGCCATACTTTGCATAAAACGTGAAAAAAACTCACTTACTTAGCCAGACGCGAGTAGCTACATGTGACCGTAGTGTTTACCATGTCAGCACATCCCAATAGTTGCTAAGACTAATCGAAGGCCTTGCGGTCAATCATTAAAATATCAGCCTTGATACCTGCGTAATGTGTATCTCATGCTATTATTGCACCTAGAGACTTGGTGAAAAGTTGACCGCTACGGACACACTTTCTGGTTGTACTGCTCACATGACTTTCTTTTTGAATTTTTCTACGTGCAGGCTACGTACAATTCATACAGTATCTTAGAAATAGCAGGTGCGATGATTTTTCTTAAAATTTTCCCTTCAAAGTAACACATTTGTACTCCCTATTAAAACCATGAATATGGAGGTGAAAATTGTGAATCAGGAGGCGGCTTATACGAGGGAAATTGTAAAATTCAATGATTTTAAGGCCATTTTAAGGGTACAGCTTATACGCAGAGGCGGCTAATATGCGAGAAAATACGGTATATACAAAATATGACGAGAAGCAAAGACAGTGTTCGCCACCCCTGGTATATATGGACATATATATGCATCAACATGCACGGAGAAGGAAGCATTTCCATCAAATGGAACACAGGCAAGGTGGTCTGGTTGCTAAGCAATACCTGACTGTGCAGTCAATGGCTGAATCTTACTAAGAATAATATATTCTATCTTCAGGTGACAGGAAATTGAATAGATGGACACAAATGAGTTGCCACCGAATGCAGACGTAAACTTGATGGGTATTAATGAGCGGCATCGTAAACGTGAGGGGTCACGTCGCAGGTCACGTGGGGGGGTTACGCGGCGGCGCCGGCGCCGGCCTGGCCGAAAGGGCAACCTGCGACCGAGGGTCCGTCACGCGATCCGTGCATTTGAGGTGAGTGTTTATGAAGGGGCCGCACGTCGAGAGGATGAGATGGACGGCGGTGAGGGTTAGGGTCAAAGGGCGAGTCTGTTCCCACAGTAGCAAAAAGGGAGGTGACGGGGTCTGCTCGGTACATCCTTGACGTGCTTTAAAATTGCATTTAGTTTTTAAAATGGGAAGGAAAGAAGAAATTATTGTTTGTCGTAAGAAAAAAAATGGTAAATATATGACTCGTTTTGGTATCTTGACATTTGTGCTGGTTGGTAAATGATCGTTGATTTTGGGCCACTTTATAGTGTGTGAGTTTCAGGGTTTTTTATTAGAGTATTATTGCTAACTACTATGTTCATTTTTCTATTTAAAAAACATATTTACTAGTATAAATGCACATTTTGAAAGATATCAAACTTTGATGCAGTATGTCAATTTTAATGACCGTATTTTTTGGAGTATAAGTCGCATTTTTGGGTGGGCAATTTCTTTATTTTAAATGTAAGAATAGTAAAATGAAGAACAAATGGGTAGTTAGGCATCTCTTAAAATAACAGTTTTTCAGATAACTGTAGCCTAAAAAACAAGAGAAAAAAAAAACGCACTTCAGTATTAGTCGCAGGCTCAGACAAGCTATTAAAAAGTAAGCGACTTATAGTCTGGAAAATACAGTATATAAAAGATAAAATTAAAAAAAATCTATCAATTTATTTTCTAAACGTTTCATGCAGTTGTTGCTTTCTCTACAATAAGGTTACTGCAAAACCTGTTTTTATCCGTTTTAAAAACATATTTGACTGAAAAAAAAGACAATTTTATAACTACCTAATCCACTAAAGGTCATAATTCTATGCTTTTAAAATAAAAATAAATATCAATTAATGTATTTTCTAAACGTTTCATGCAGTTGTTGCTTTTTCTTCAATAACGGTTACTGCAAAACCTGTTTTTATCCGTTGAAAAAAACAAATATTTGACTGAAAAAAAGACAATTTTATACCCACATAATCTAGTAAAGGTCATAATTCTATGCTTTTAAATTTAAAAACAAATTCTGGCATGCATGTGAGCTAAAAAGCCGTATTGTGAAACAATTTTTTTAATTTTTCTCCTCCTCATTTTCATGTCCCAGACCCATCACCCCCACAAAAACTCCTCGAGTGTTATTACGCCGAGGGTTGCCATTAAGCTTTTTAGCCCCAAGCGATCGATGCCACGCACCAGAGGGCTGCTTATCTTTCTCCTGCCTTCTTATCACCCGGACAGAAACCGAGAAAGTGAGAGAGAGAGACAGAGAGAGAAAGACAGAAGCGGGAAGAAGAAGACACTTTTGTTCTAATGGGGTTGTTGGCTTTTAATTCAAGGCACACGCGTATTTTTGCCACCTCTGGAATTGTCACAATCCTCCTTTGACAGCCAGGAAATGAATTTTTGTGGCCAGAAACTGCAAAAACAAGTCAAGAAGCAACCTTAAAAAACCCCGGCGGATGCGGAGGGATTAAACTTGCTTGTGTTTGTAGGAGAGTCAAATTCATTTTTCGTACCGCTTATCCTCACAAGGTTCGCGGGGGTGGTGGAGCCTATCCCAGTCAACTATAGGCACGAGACGGGTTAAAGCCAGAATTGGTCTCCAGCCAATCGTAGGGCAGAAGGAGACAAAGGACAACAATACTACGTGTTCAACCAGCCTAGCATGCATGTTTTTTGGGATGTGGGAAGAAAGCGGAGTACCCGGAGAAAACCCATGCAAGCTCGAGGAGAGCATGTAAACTCCACACAGGAAAGCCCGGACCTGGGATCAAACCTTCGATCCCAGAACTGTGAGGCCGACTAGAGAACCACTCGAGGGATTCATATTCAGACATAAACCTAACTGTATTACTTAAAAAAAAATATTAGTAATTCATATTCAGACATAAACTGAACTGTATTACTTTAAAAAAATATTAGCAATTCATATTCGGACGTAAACTGAACTGTATTACTTATAATTAAAAAAATGTAATTTGCATTTTTATAGGGAGAGAAAAAATTACCTTTCTGAGACCATATGTTTATGACATGAGTATCATTTTGATCACTTTAAATTGTTAGCAATTTTGTTTGGTTTATGTCTTTTAATTAACTCATAAGTATTAATAATTGATTTTCAAGAGAAAATTATTATAATTTGTATTATAATTTTGTCACTTTTATTCATATAATTTGATAGAAAATTACATTTCTGAGGAGAAACGCGTATTTAGCCGTATTTTGTATGTCTATTTACCTAGTTTTTATTGAAAAAAATACACATAATTAGCTAAAAATGTATATTTCCCCCAAAATTAAAAACTAAAAAAGCATATTATTTTATTGAACTGAATTGAATGCCTTTTTTGTCATTATACAAGTATAATGAGATTTAAAGTTTTCACCAGTTTTTTGTGTGTATTTACATAGTTTTTATTGAAAAAAATACACATAATTAGCTAAAAATGTATATTTCCCCCAAAATTAAAAACTAAAAAAGTATATTATTTTATTGAATTGAATTGAATGCCTTTTTTGTCATTATACAAGTATAATGAGATTTAAAGTTTTCACCAGTTTTTTTGTATGTGTATTTACCTAGTTTTTATTGAAAAAATACACATATTTAGCTAAAAAATGTATATTTCCCCAAAAATTACAAACTAAAAAAGTATATTATTTTATTGAATTGAATGCCTTTTTTGTCATTATACAAGTATAATGAGATTTAAAGTTTTCACCACGTAGTGCACAAACAACAACAAACAGACAAAAAATAATCAAAAATAAGAAACAAATAATTGTATGTTAGTTTGAGTAAGTAAAAATGTTTTAGTTAAAATAAAGAAAACATATCTGTCAAAACATGAAATAATAATGTTTGGGTCGCGAGTACTTCCCTGGAGAGATACAAACAAATGTCATAAAAAAATGACCTTTAACATAAAAATATCACTATTTTTATCCCATGTTTTTCCTATATAGATGCAATTCCTTCCACAACAAAGAGAAACCAAAAAGCTCAGTGCTTTTGACTCAAATCTCAAGCGCTGCACGTTCAAGCCGATAACGCTTGACACACAACGGCCATGTTTTGAATTCTGAAAGTTTACTTTGCGTGACCATAAAAAGGTCCAAAAATAAGAAAAAGAAAAACACGTGGAAACGCTCGAAAACTGCAAACGTGTGCCTCTCGCTGTACGAATAAGCCGCTGTTGTTGTTGAGCTTTAGATAACGTCAGTAATCTCCCGTCTCACTATCACGCTGGCTGGCGTCAAAAACCTGACCTCAATCCTAACACCCCAGTAGATATATTCTCTTTCTAAATATATACTGTATATATGGAACGTTCCAGAATTGGGGGAAATTAGATTAGATTAGATTCGATTAGATAGGGAAATTTCATGGTCAAAGTAGCAAGAGGGTGAGAATACAGACACAGAAAATGTGCCATTGGAAATTAAACCTTCCCTTTTATTGTTTTTCTGCGATCTACTCGTCAATAATAATAAGTCATAAATCAGGGGTGTCAGACTCGGGTTGGTTCGCGGGCCGCGTTAACGTCAACTCGATTTCACGTGGGGCGGACCATTTTAGATATAATATTTAGATATTTTTTTAATAAATGGATTAAAAGAACTGGATTAAAAGCCCTGAATATTCAGTTTTTTATAGATCTAAAACAATGTTTATTTTAGCTTTTTTTTAAATATTTTTTTAGATTTTACAAAATGATTTTTGAACTAAAAACACAGAAAAAAATGATTAAAAAAATGACAATTATTGATTTAAAAGGGGGAAAATCAGGAAATTTAATATACATCTATACTCTTCATTTTAATTTGATCCTAAAACAGAAAGTCGGCACTCATGATTTACTTTCCCGGGCCACATAAAATGATGCGGCGGGCCTGATTTGGCCCCCGGGCCGCCACTTTGACACGTGTGGCATAGAAGCTAACTTTTAAGCGACTTCAGGGGTGTCCGAACACAAAAATCAAGTCGTTTGATAATGAGCATAACTGCGTCATTTTCACAAGATCAGAATCAGGTCAACAACAAAAAAAATCTTTTAAAATGCATTTTATTTTTATTTTTAAGGATGGGCTGACATTTAGACTTCCATTACATTGCTAGAATGGAAGTGATTGTTCAAATCGTAGTTTTAAATGAACCTGAAATGTTGTTTTTTTGCAATTTTATTTGGTCACATTGTTAGGCAAATAATTCATAATATTAATTTATTTAATCAAACCATTACGAGACAAAACAAATACAGTAATCCCTCGACTATCGCGGTAAATGTAGATGGTTTTTCCTAATAGCAAGAGTGGCTTCTTCCATTTACGAGTTTCAGCGTGTATTTTTACATTTTTATGAACTTTGGATTTTTAAAAAATAATAATAATAGCAGAAAAAAATTGCAAAGAAGTGAATTTGCGATAAGTGAAGTCGCAATAAACGAGGGAAGACTGCAGTGCCACAAATCTGAACTTAAATGTATATTTTTTTTCTTGCAATTTAGGGAAAGTTGGGTAAAACAGAAATGACAGTTTCAGGCAGTACACCATAAATAAAAATATTCACCCCCCTTTTTTAAAATTGAGATTAGATTGGAGTCAATTGACTTCCAAACGAATTTAGTTTGAGTCTTTGGCATGTGGATGATTCCAAATTTGAATAGCAGGACAATAAAATGTCCTCCAGTTGTGTAAGGAGCCGTATATTTGGAGTCATCCGAGGCCTTGCACCGACCAACCGGTATAGATCGCTGGTTGCCCCCCCTCCCCCCAGATCGCCTTCACCCGCAGTGCGCCCGACTTAATTGCCACGGTTAACCTTAAAGTCGCTCGGCTGAATGAAATTGACAAGCTGTCAGGCGCCATTACTTGCCTGCGCAGAACACATTGGGTCATTTTCCGCCGATCCCCGACTCGTTTTTCACGTTTAGCCGAGCGCTAAAGCTGACGTGGCAAGTGGAAACTTGCTCCATTTAAATGGGAGTCAAATGATGAATATTTCTGCTTGAGGTGCTACACGCCAATCCAAAGACCACATCAAAAAGACATTAATATTCACATTCCTGTTAATTAAATATTACATTCCAGTGAATTGGAGTCATTCTGATGCATGAATTGCTCTGAAACATGCCGGAAAGTACCGTACAGTGGTACCTCGACCTACGATCAGCTCTACCTACGACATGCTCGATGTACGATGAAAATTTCGATCGAATAATTCGCCTGGGATACGATCAAAATTTCGAGATGCGACCAAGCCAGGTGGCCATGACATGAGAGGCTGTTTATCATTGTAGCGCACTGTCTTTTTTTTGGCTGCATCTCTTTCGTGTATAACAATATCTACGAGCACTGAACGATTTATTCAGACGAGTTTCGACCAGGAAACGCACAACGCGCATGCAAAAAGAGGGCTTTCTGGGTAATGAAGTATACTCGTGCACACAACACCTATAGGCAATGGCACCCTTTCTCAGAATAAAACTTCATTACCCACAATCAATACGTGGGTAGGCTGTTATTCCTTCCTTAGCTTCTTAGCTCCCGCGATCGCTCATTCAAGACTACTTCTCGTTGCCAAGTGGTTGTGCGTTATCCTATTGTGAGGACATTTATGTGCATCATTTTTGGAATATTTTGAAGGGAATACAACAGGAAACAGCCCATCGATAGCGAACGTGAGGGTGGAGGCGTGGCAAACAGCTAACCCGCCCAGAACGAAGGTAAAAAAAATAAAACAAAATTAGAATTCAGTTTTGTGTAAAGTTACATTAAACGTATGTTTGAGTGTGTCTGTATATATTAATCCGAGTTCATTTAAATTAGTTTGTTCGTTTATGAGTGCGTTGTTGCCGTGGATAAAGTCTCCCCGCTGTCTCCACCCTCCGCGAAATGCGTCTAATTTTACTTCTATTAAACACATTTTATTACTATTAAACCACTCGTTATTTATTACTTTGTCAATACATGGCGAATTAGAAGAAATAAAAAAAAATCCAATCCAATATCCTGTTTTTGGTGTTTTTCAGAGGGTTGGAACGAATTAATTTGTTTTCAATTCATTTGAATGGGAAACGTTCGCTCAAGTTACAAAAAGCTCAACATACGATCTCAGTCCCAGAACGGATTAAGATCGTATGTCGAGGTACCACTGTATTGTCTGCACTATAAGGCGACTTTTTCTCATAAGTCGGTAATGCACCTTATTATAGTGTTATTATATATAGTGCTGATCGTACTATTACAGCAAAAACTCATGGAACTCATCCTGGACTTCAGACGGAAGAAGACCGCTAAGCTCTGCTGATCTCACTTGGACTATATATTTATTAATTTCTTATTTCACGATTATTTATTTGTTTGTTGTTATTTGTGCATTACGTGGTTAAAGCTTTCAGTGTCATTCTAAAAGCATTCAATTCAATTCAATTTTAAAAAGTCATACTTTCAGTACAAGATTAAAATCGTACTTTTAGTCCGAGATGAAAGTCATATTATTATGTAAGGCTAATGGGTTCAAATCCAGGTCGGTTCACCTGGGATAGGCTCTAGCACCCCCCGCGATCCTAGTGAGGATAAAGCGGTTCATAAAATGAGATGAGAATTTGATGTACATGAGGCAAACTATTCATAATTTCCCTTTTTTATGAAATATATTTTAAAATATATGCTCACAGGATGACCATTAACATTGCAATTTACACTTAAACGCTACATCCATAAAAAATCATAAATGAATATATTTTAACTGCGAGTTACAACAAAGTTTGTTGTTAGTTTGTTTGCAAAACCAAGTATAACTTTAATTCTATACTTCCAGTACGAATTGTTTTAATCGTCCTACTTATACAACTTTCATACTCCAACTTTATTCTCATTATAATAGTACGACTTGTTTTTATAGTACAACTTTTCATTCTCCAACTTTTGTAGTACAACTTTAATCTGCTTGTCCTATTTTTTTTCTTTCTCTCTTGGCCCTAATACGTCATCGTATGATCAGCACCCAACGTTACATAACTCCAAATATCAAAAGATGTCTTTTGGACACTTGCCCCCTCATTTTTTTTTTCTAACTGAGTCGAATGAAGTGAACGCTTTTGGAAAAAGTCGGCGGCGTTTCACACGTCCTCGCTGGAGGCGGCGTATGAATAATGGAAAGAAGTTATGCATATGCATCAGTTCCAGTGTAACTTGAAGGAAAGTCCCCAGTGTTGTTAGAGTTGTTCTATAAATACATCTTTGGATCCTATAGACTTCTTTCTCATATGTATATACGCCACTTTATGGATGAATACTGGGCTTCCAAAACTGCTCTGCCACTTATTTGCCTTCTAAAAATTCAACTTTATACTATAAAAGAAAAGTGCGCTTTTTAGGGGTGGACCCCATTCATCATTACACAGTAATCCCTCGATTATTGCGGTTAATGTAGACCAGACATGGCCGCGATAAACGAAAAACCGCGAAGTAGGCTCACCCCTATTTAAAAAAATTAATACATTATTAGTATTTTTTTACTTCACTGCATGGATTTTCACATTTTTCTGAACTTATAAAAAAAATTAATTAAAAAAAAATTCACTCAGAAAAAAATCCGCGATGTAGTGAAGCCGTGATATTCGAGGGATTACTGTATTCATGTTTTTTTTTTCTTATTTTAAAAAAACTAGCATTTTTGGGGGGGTGTATTTTTTTTTTCTAAATGAAAATAAATGAGCAATTTTTGATGAAAGACATCTTGGGGTTTCATTAACTTACTTTCACTAAGCAGTAAGAAAATACTAAGTGCACTGATGCTTTAGGATGGGTAATTTTCTAAATATATGCTTTTGATTTATTTTACTCATATTTGGTGGAAGTGTAAAAAAATACATATGAATGAATTACATATCATTTTTTAGGGAAATAGGTCACTACTGTGGAAAAATATATTTTATAGTATTATTGGATATATTTAAATGTTTTTTGTATAAATGTAAAAGAAATTGAGAAACCTCATTTAATATACACATTTTTGTACTACACTTTAGAATTCATGTATTTTGTGTTCAACAGTATTTTAATTGAAGAATAATAATTATGTTGTTTTTGATTGTTCTTCTGTACTTTTTTTTAATTGAAGATAACATTTCTATTAAGTTTTAAAATACTAAACATTATTTTTTTTTCAACATCTAAATGATAACAAAAATGAAGTGAATATTTACACATTTTCCCTTCTATTTTATCAAAAACAAAAGATAATATTTTTTAAAGGTTTACTGTAATATTTTTCAATTCCATTGGTGGCGCTAGACATCCAAACCAATTTGATTCCTCCAATTAAAACGGATTGGACACCTAGCAGTGTCAACGAAAGCCCTCAAATGTACATTAAAAAATATGAAATATAGCTATTTTATTTTTCAATGAACACCTGAATAAAAAAAGAAAAATCCAGCTGAAAAAGTGATTCTACCTCTACACATATTGGGTCAGCGTATATTTTCATTATCCATAAATCCAGGCTGCAAAAAAGGCATCCCGCCATTTTGATTGACAGCAAAATGATTTGCGAAAAGGGCCGCGCAGCTAAATAAATATAAATGACAAGAAATGACAAATGCCGTCGGTCGTCTTTTCGCCCCGGAGCGGACAATCAAAGCGAGAACGAGGCAGAGACAAAGCGAGCGCCGACTTGAAATATGGAAAAACACGTAGCGACCTGTCACCGGATGATGGATGGGTCACCGAATCAGTCAACTTTCATAGCCGCGTGATGACTTTAACAGAGAATTACAGTTGGTGGAAGTTGCAGGAAGGACTGCGCAGCGCAAAAAAAGAACTCGCTTGCCATCGACGGAGACAGGTGTCCAATCAAATTTGAATGGTCATGTTTCAGAAATGCCCCAAAATCAACCGGAAGTCACCTGGAAATGCCCCCAAATCAGCATTCAGGAAGGTCCCTCAAAATCAATAAGAAATGATTCAAAATTTACCGCAAGTGTCCTGTGAGTACTCTAAAATGGATCGTTGCCTGCTCACGAGGGGTGCTGGAGGCAATCCCATCTAACTATGGGCAGCAGGCAGGGCACACCCTGAATTAGTGGCCCTCCAATCGCAGGTCACAATGAGATGAACGACCAATCACGCGTACTTATGGGCAACACCAACCGTATGTACATCTATGTGTATGTATGTATTTCTATGTATGTATGTATGTATATGTATATTTATGTATTTCTATGTATATATGTATGTATTTCTATGTATATATAAATATATATATATATATATATATATATATATATTTATATGTATATATATATATATTTATATGTATATATATATATTTCTATGTATATGTATATACATGTATGTATTTCTATGTATATGTATATATATATTTCAGCAACACGTTTATTTATTTGAATATTTATTTTTTTATTTATGTATCTATCTAGCTATCTATTTATTTATTTATATATTTATTTTTTATTTATGTATCAATCTATTTATTTATATGTTTATGTTTTAATTTATTTATCTATTTATTTTTTTATTTATGTATCTATCTGGCTATTTATTTATGTATTTATTTTTTCTTTATGTATCAATCAATTTATTTATTTATATCTTTATTTTTTTATTTATTTTTCAATTTTTTTATTTATATATCTAGTCTAGTCTAGTCTAGTCTAGTCTAGTCTAGTCTAGTCTAGTCTAGTCTAGTCTAGTCTAGTCTAGTCTAGTCTAGTCTAGTCTAGTCTAGTCTAGTCTAGTCTAGTCTAGTCTAGTCTAGTCTAGTCTAATCTATCTAATCTAAATTAGAGCCTATCATGCATGTTTTAGGGATGTGTGAGGAAACTGGAGTATCCGGAGAAACCCCATGCAAGCTCCACACCGTGAGCTCGAACCCTTGACCCCAGAACCGTAAGGCCAGTGTGCTAACCACACGTCAACATGAAGAAGTCACTTGTAAAAATATTGAATGGCGCTGCTGACCAAGGCGGCGTATTCACCAGAGCGATGGATGAGTCAGTGTTTGCAGACACACGCGTACTAATGAGCGGCGGTGAGTCACATGGGCGCGTGCGCGTGTCTTTTATCTGCGGCGTGGCCGTGATCCACATGATGTAAGGGCTCCATTGAAATCTCATCAGTCCCTTGAGCCCAGGAGAAAGACGAAGGCCCCAAAAGACGGCTCAAATATTCATGACGGACTTACGTAAGGCTCGGCGGAACGCCGTTTGTGTCGTCGGAAAGATTCTCCGCGACGTTGCCATTGAAAAACTACACTCACTTATGCCAGAAACACTCAACATCAGAGAAAGTTATTATTACACTTAACCTAAAAAAATGCAACTTTTTTTCACCAAAGGTCATATTTTTCTGCGGCCAGAAATGCACACAGATTCTTATACAATTGGAACTTTTTGCGAGGGAAAAGATACAAAAAAATACAAAAATACAAGCCTATACAGTCTTCCCTCGTTTATCGCGACTTCACTTATCACGAATTCATTTCTTCGCGATTTTTTTCTGCTATTAATTATTTAATAAATATATATATATATATATATATATATATATATATATATATATTTATTTATTAAATAATTAACAGCAGAAAAAATCGCGAAGAAATGATATATATATATTTATTAAATAATTAATAGCAGAAAAAATCGCGAAAAAATGAATATATATATATATATATATATATATATATATATATATATATATATATATATATATATATATATGTCCATGTTTGGTCAACATTAAATGCGATTTTAAAATGTTTCTGTGCAAAAAAAAACACCTTAGATTTAGAAGTATATATATTTCAACTTTTTTTATAGGTTATTAAGTTTTAGGTTTAAAGGGCCATAGAAAAGAGATCATGTGATTTAAAATCAGGCCCGATAGTGACATTTTCACAGGATCGGAATCAATTAAAAAAATGACAGTTTTTATTCAAAAAAAAAAAAATCTATTCATTGATTTTTACGTATCTATTCATTGGCTAGCATTGACGGCGAAAGATGTCCAATCCATTTTAACAGGGAGGGATGATCCAATGATTAAAATGAAAATAATTTTGACTATCTTTGACTAACTTCCTATTGATTTTCTATGGCTCATTCAGACTTTTCCTTTTGACAGAAATGCAAATTAAATTTTGTCAAGGCCATTTTTTTTAAAGCAATGAAGGCTTCCGTCTTAGATAAACGTCCCATTTTTCTTTGGGCACATTTCCGCAATGACTTTTTTCTCTTAAGGATCTCCTCCGAACCTTCCTGTGGACTAATATTTGTCTTTCCACCTCCTGTCTCCGACGTGAACATCTGGACTGAAGCTTTGCAGAAACGTAAACTTCCTCAAAGGCTTTAGTGGCCTTTTGGTGTACACGTGAACATGTAAATATTACTATCACTCGCACGACAAAAGCCAGAAGGAAGAGCGGCACGAGTCTTACTAGCTTAAAGTCCGCCTATCACCCCAGCTGCTACTTCACTGAATTTAACCCCCCAAAAAGACAGTTAATCATACTTGACTATTAGCCAAAAAGGGAAAGTTTCTAGTGAGTGAAATCAAGGGAGATCGGCCTCTTTTCAGTGAGCATTTTAGTTGTTTATAAATTTCAAAAAAACAGTTATTTTATTGGTACTGTATTTTCTCGCATATTAGCCGCGTCCGCGTATAAGCCGCACCCTTAAAATCGCAGAATTTTACAATTTCTCTCATATAAACCGCCCCCTGATTGACAATTTTCGCCTCCATTTTAATGTGGAGTACAAATGTGTTACTTTGAAGGGAAAATACGAAGAAAATTCATTGCACGTGGTTAGCGCTTTATCTGTTGATCTTTTCTCTATTTTCTTGCATTTTCTTGCGTTATGGCGTTTCGTGCAAGTCACGTCAAATTTGTGCGCAAATAAACCGTACCCTCGATTCAGTCATCATTTTTTTTGCGACAAATAGGGCCTATATATGAGAAAATACGGTAAATGGCTAATAAATGTCATGTAGGAAATTGCTACAACACAACCGCTAACGAATGACGCAACGTCTAATGAATTGATTTTTTTGGGGCTAAACTGCCGGAGTTAGCTGGTTAGCACGGAGGCAAAACTGCCTTTGTTAGCTAGTTAGCATTGAGGCTAGCTGCCGTTGTTAACAATGGCATGGGAACCATGTAGGGACAATTTAGAGTGACCAACCAGCCTAGCATGTAGTGTTTTTTGGGATGTGAAAGGAAATCGGAGTACCCGGAGAATACCCATACAGGAAAGGGCAGAACATGCAAACTCCACACAGAAAGGCCAAATTGGTGAGGCCCGGGTCATTTGATGCAGTTGAGTTTAACGAAGGAAACATGGCAAACAGCCCGGATAAGGGCCCTCGAGGACAGGCGTTGGTGACCCCTGACCTCACCCATTCGCACTTATGGACTTCCTGACCAAGACACCTGCGCAATGAACGTGAAAGGGAAGCAACGGGACAAAAAGCGGTGAGTCTTATCTTGTACTTTGCAGCCGCAAGAAGCGCAAAGCAAGCTTCAAGTCCAATTTCTACCAAGCGATGAGAGTAATGATTGTTCTGCTCTTCGCCTCTGATTGAACTCCTTTAAAAAGACGACCCGATAGGGGTGGGAGGTGGGGGCATTGGGGAGATTTTTTTCGCTTTCTCTCCAGAGGCGGCTCGGTAATCAACCGGGAACGGGAAAGTTCGGCGAGACGCTTTTGCTCGGCACGTGTGTGACCGCCGATTGGCAGCGGCGGGCGGACGAGATGCTCGGGAGGGTGTGCGTCGTGTCTCGGTAGGTGGCGGTGCAGCACGCGCTTGGCTCGCTAGTTTCACTAGTGGTCCTGATGGAAAGGAATATACTGAGAAATTTAATGAAAGAATGGATTTGAAATATGTTAAATAGAGAGAATCTGAGGAAAGGGTTGATGGGAAAAATGGCAAGAATCTGTATTAAAGGTTGATAGGAATCAGGGATGCAAGAAAAGTCTGACCAAAATGGACAAATATTTGGTGGAAAATGGATGGGGAAAAATGTGGCAGAAATTGATAAAAAGATAGAGAAAAATGACCATAACTGGAAAACCAGATGAAAAAAAAGGGCAGAAAATATCAGGTCAAACTCTCAGGAAGTGAATTTCCTCAAAAAATATATTGAACAAACGACAACACCGGGTGGCGTGAGTGGTCGCACTCACAGTTCTAAGGTCCTGGGTTCAAGTCCAGGTCGTGTTCATCTCGGTGGAGTTTGTATGTTCTCCCCGGGCCTGCGTGGGTTTCCTCCGGGTACTCCGGTTTCCTCCCACATTCCAAAAACATGCATGGTAGGCTGATTGGAAACTCTAAATTGACCCTAGGTATGGATGTGAGTGTGCATGGTTGTCCTTTGTCCCCCCGCCTCTGGCCCGGAGAGAGCTGGGAATGGCTCCAGCACCCCCCTGCGACCCTAATGCGGATAAAGCGGTTCAGAAAACGAGATGAGTCAACACTATATACCACATGTGTCAAAGTGGCGGCCCGGGGGCCAAATCTGGCCCGTCGCATCATTTTGTGCGGCCCGGGAAAGTAAATTATGAGTGGTGACTTTCTGTTTTAGGATCAAATTCAAATGAAGAGTATAGATGTATATTAAATTTCCTGATTTTCCCCCTTTTAAATCAATAATTGTATTTTTTAATCCGTTTTTCTGTGTTTTTAGTTCAAAAATCGTTTTATAAAATCTAAAAATATATCAAAAAAGCTAAAATAAACATTGTTTTAGATCTAT
Source organism: Stigmatopora argus (assembly GCF_051989625.1). Taxonomy (NCBI): domain Eukaryota; kingdom Metazoa; phylum Chordata; class Actinopteri; order Syngnathiformes; family Syngnathidae; genus Stigmatopora; species Stigmatopora argus. The sequence continues at coordinate 14,081,795 of NC_135394.1, forward strand.
AAAAACTGAATATTCAGGGCTTTTAATCCAATTCTTTTAATCCATTTATTAAAAAAATCTAAATATTATATCTAAAATGGTCCGGCCCACGTGAAATCAAGTTGACGTTAAAGCTATATACGAATAATAGAGAAAAGCAAATCCATCCGAACCAAGGTAGCGATTCAACTGTGTTTTTGTGGCCTAAAAACCGACCCCTTTGGTCCGTGGGGGTCACACAAAATAAACCGATCAGGAAAAGATCCAATGTTTGACGTGGCCAAGCGCCTGTGTCCGAGCAGTCGGCAGAACAAAGACAAACAGCTCCGTCCATCGTGCAAAAGACACGCCGCTGAAAGAAGGAGACCAATCCGCCCCCCATTCAAGCTGTTAACTTTGCGCTTCATGTTTACACAGAGATGCCACAGTCCGTCTGTGAAAGTCTTCACGACGACAGATTTTTCATGCCGGTCAATCAACGGACGAGCTCGCTAATTCCGTATGTGTGCGTTTGATGACCTCGGCGGTCTTCACTCCATTTTTGACGGTGGGAAAGCAACTTTGACAGAAGCGCAAGGAATCGCAATGATTGACAGTGACTGATTATAGCATAAACTATTTCAGGAAATCCCGTGGGTCACCAAATTGATTATTATTATTTATTGATTATTGCTCTGTTTTGTTTGTTGTTCTTGTTATTTGTGCACTTCCCTACTCATTTATTTCTTATTTATTGATTATTTATTTGTCTATTTGTTTGTTGTTATTTGGTGGTGCTATTTCTTATTTATTGATTATTTAATTGTCTGTTTGTTTGTTGTTATTTGGTGGTGCTATTTCTTATTTATTGATTATTTAATTGTCTGTTTATTTGTGCACTTGGTGGTGAAGCTTTAAATCTCATTATACTTGTATAATGACAATAAAAGCATTCTATTCAATTCAATCTTATAAATGTTTACGATTTCAGCCCGGCGCCCAAGTGGTTAGCGCGTCGGCCTCAAGGTTCTGGGGACGGCGGTTCGATCCCAGGTCGGTCCTCACTCTGTGGAGTTTGAATGTTCACCCTGGTTTGTGTGGGGTTTCTGCGGGTGTTCCGGCCACATCCCCAAAACATGCATGCTAGGCGAATTGTATGCTAAATTGCCCTTAGCTATAAAATAGGTTGTTTATGTCCTTGCGCCCTGCGATTGGCTGAAAAAAAACCAACCCAAAATGGTCAACTAAATCTGACAGACAAAAATCTTCAATGAAAACTAATTGTGAAAAACACTACAGTTATTTAAACATAGCAGACAACAAAGAAACTTACAGAAAAGTTTAAAAAATTACAGCTAGTTGTAGTCACCTGACTTGAGCCAATCTGGCAACTTCCTGAGTTCCCCTTGTTCAAATGTTTATCTTGCGTAACAAAAGTATCGAACAATGCTGACATGCAAATCAGGCTGACAGGCCGACAATGGCTGTTGTCTTAACACTGGTGCCGCTTGTCGGGGGTGAGCTGGGAAGCCCCCCAGGTACGACCCCCGAGGATTAAAATCATAGTTTTACATTGTCATTAGATGGCTAAATGATATGCATCCCTTCAGGAAATCATTTACCGATTCACTGAGCAGCAAAAACAAAAACACAGCTGACGTCTTCAAGAAAGTCATTTTAAGGCCCCAAATAATCAAACAATGGCGTTTCACATTCGAAAGTCATCGTGGAGATTCTTAGGGGAGCCGGAAGGCTGTTTTTTTATCATAACAGCTGTCAGAATCCATTGATGGAAACTATCTTCTAAATTCTGGGTCTCAAGAGATAAGCTTTTTTTTTAGTTGTTATAAAAATGTATTTTTGTCATCAGTTATAGACAAATAAAAAAATAATAATACTTTTTGTCATCAGTTATAGACAAATGAGTGTATGAAAAAGAGAAAAATAGGTGTTGAAATTTGGGGAAAAAAGAAAGAAAATGTGTGTATATAGTATTTTCAAGAACAAATACAGTAAAATCTGTGGTTAAAAAAACAAAAAATAGGTATTTGTGTTTATAGATAGTTAAATCTTGTGTTATAATTTTTATAAAATGTCATGCATACCTTCAAGCAAATAGCGATACTTGAATCAGTGTAATAAAGTAAAAAATAAAGAAAATAGGATAGGAAAATTAGGGGAAATGCCATATATAGTACATATACATATGTATGTGTATATATATATATATATATATATATATATATATATATATACATATGTATGTGTATATATACATTAATAAACGTGCATATACATATACAAAAGTTTGGGGAAATGTCAAAAGTCACCAAAAATGAGAAAAAAATGGTATATACATAGATCTCTGTTTATGAAAGCCCCAATGGAATAAGGTAATATATAGTATTTGCAAAGAGCAGCTAAATGATGATAATGTTAAAATTATATGAGATAAATAAATCTATCAAATAAAAACTATCATCAACAATTCAATTAAAACGTAGGAGAAAAAAAAGAAAGGAAGTACTCACTGGGGATGAAAAAGCAGCAGACCTGGTGACAGCCATACATTTCCATCTGGCACAGATAGAGGGCAGCGTTTGTCCTTTCAATGAGCAAAAGGACCTGAAATAGAAGTAAAAAACTAAAGTTTCATTTTTGGAAAGCATTGCTCTTTATTCCAAGGCAAATCTTTGATGACAGCCGCCATTGCGCTCCTTTGCCCCCCTTTATTGTCCCTCCAAAAAAAGGATGACTTTTTAGTGTAATTGGTGCTCTTGTGCACCTTTGTGTGCCGTGAAGAGAGCGTCTCAAGACGATGCCCGAGTGGATCCGTCTCTTTTGACAAGGGTGCTCGAACGCCGCCTCATTTGCTCCCTTGCGCCGCAACAACACACGCCATCTTGTATTTGTTTTTTTATAGGTTAGATTAGATTAAACTTTATTCATCATGTACTCGGGAAATTCACTTTGTTGCAGTAGCAAGAAGCCGAAAACACAGGAAAAGACATTATAGACCTAAATAGAATAGATAATAAATAAATAAATAAATGAGCGTGCCAGCCTTCCAAGTTGAAATGGATTTAATCTTTGTAATTTCATTTTACTGGTGTTTTTTTGTCATTATTCTTGTTTTTTGCTTATTCTCCCTTCATTTTTAGTTTTGTCTTTGTAGATTTTCCTTCTTTTTGCATATTTCTAGTTCTCGTTTTAACTCCTGTACATCTTCCATTCATTCAGTCAAAATGAATTGGACGTCTAACCCCGTCACTGGCAGCCAATCAATCAAATGAGTGCGCTGGAAGGGTAAAAAAAAAGAAATGAAAAGGTCATGGTATTGATATACTCCACCATTTGAAGGAAAAGCTAATAAAGTGTTTAATATTCACTGTATATGTGTATTTCTAGTTGGCCCTTTAATTTTTCTGAGAGTGGCCCTTGGCATGTCCAGATAAAATGAAGAAATGTGCACGCTATTTTGTTTTGTTTAGAATATTTTTATATATTTTTTTTTCTCTTTGGACCTCCAGTGGAGCAATTCATTGTGACACGCCAGTTCCCAGCATCCTCACAATCACAGACACCACTTTGCGTCAATGTGGGGGTCAGATGTGCGTGTTTGAAGAAGCGTCTGCACGAAACGCCGCCAACAGGGCACGCTAGTTTTTTTTAAGGGATAAAACCACAATGGAAAGCCTTCAAAGTAATCGCAGGGCTTGATTATAATGCGACAGTTAATATAAAACTCTGTTAGAGACTTGAAAAGGCTGGAACCATACTCTACACCGCTGGTGTCAAAACTGCGGCCTGCGGGCCAGAAGTGGCCAGAAAAGTGCTCAGATCCGGCCCGAGGGTTTGTCATACTTGACGGCCACCTTGTAGCTCACGTACATAATTATGGAAATTTTTCCAGATTTTCCGATCCGCAATCATATTTGTTCGTTTGCACTCTTTCGTCAAAACAGCGCCTCGATTGGGAGTCAAAGAGTTAATAAGACACCTTAAAATGCCCCAAAACCAATAGGAAGACACCTGGAAATGCCCTAAAATCAGCAGGAAACGACAAACCAACAAGAAGCATCCCACAAAATCAATGGGAAAATGTCCCAAATTACCAAAAGTGACCTGTAAGTCCCCTAAAATGGACTCTATTGCCAACGAATTCACTTAAACTGGCCGTGGATGCTAATTTCTCAGTGCTAATGGTGGCGCTAGGCGTCCAGTCAATTTTGACTGAAACCAACGTTCATTGGCGCCTCTCAGTCAAAACAGATTGGACGCCGAGCGCCATTCTTAGCAGCAAGTGGGCCAAAAAATAAACTGGTCTGGCCCACATAAGATCTAGTTGGCACCAACCAAACTGAGTTTGACACCCCTAATCTACACCCGTCTATCCCCAAAAAAGATCTCTCGGGTTGCACTCAATCGCCGTGTGGGGCGAGAACCCCCCACCCCATCCCCGGCGGCCCCCCGCCGTAATGAAAAGTGTTATGAATGTATGTGTGTCTTAATTCTCCCGTGGCCCGACGTTTGTGGGTGGCGAATTTGGGGTGGGCCGCCTTAAATGGAAAACCATGTCCAGTTTAACCGAGCTTGAGCTAAGCCGATTCTTTAAGGTCACGTTGGCACCAATGGGGGATTAGCTCGGGTCAGATCAATGTCTGATTGGGAGCTTTCTCTTGCCCATTGCCTCCCCGGGTCCTGGCAAAATGCCGCCTCAGTCGGGCGATTTGTACCGGGCCCACAAGAAAGCTCTCCCCTCCCACGGTGGACAAAGGCCAACATTAGCTCACTTTTCGCAGTTTTTTGCTCTGTCTAAGACCAAAAAAAAGATCAAATGGATGAAGACATGAAGAAGACTAACAAGTAGGTGTCGGTTATTAGCTTTTTGCGACTGTCCTAGCAGAAAACTGGTTTACAGTCGGACTCAATGGTCAGGGTGACCAAATAACTAATTTCACGTTGACCTAAAATTGTACAAAAACCCTAATCCAGTCTGAAAACTTCAGACTTGAAACACTGAATTTAAGAATAAATACAAATCCTGCCTTGGAATAACCCTTTTCCAAATCCCAATCCTTTTCAAAATACTTTTTACAAGCCTCAAAGTCTTGAAAAACTACTTTAAAATCTAAATGTGTCTAGAAACCTAAAATTGATGACCAAGACTTAAAACCTTAAGTCCTAAATATAAATTAAGACCCCCTTTTGAAACAGGAAACAAAACTTAAAATGCTTGAAAATTGAAATCTACAGAATTTAAAAGCTTGACATGGGTTCGTAAAACCTAAAAAAAAACTTTCAACCTCTTTTGGGAAAATAAAACCCAGATTGGAAACCCTTTAACAAAGGCTTGAATTATATATTTTCAAACAAACCCCAATTTAAATATAGAAAACCCTTGTTTGAAACCCAAACCGTGACCTCGAGTTTTCTATTCAAACAACGTATCTCATTTAAATCAATGAAACGGTTCCAAAACATGACTTTGAAACTGTAACCAGTTCTTCAAACCTTAATTAGACTTTTTATCCTTATTGAACTCTAGACGTGAAACCCTGCCAGAATTCTTTAATGAATTCAAACCAGACTTCAATTGAACTCTAGTCTCCAGACACCCCACTTTTCTGCGATTTTTTCATCTAAGGCCCCAGTGTCAAAGTGGCGGCCCGGGGGCCAAATCTGGCCCGCCGCATCATTTTGTGTGGCCCGGGAAAGTAAATCATGAGTCCCGACTTTCTGTTTTAGGATCAAATTAAAATGAAGAGTATAGATGTATATTAAATTTCTTGATTTCCCCCTTTTAAATCAATAATTGTCATTTTGTAATCAATTTTTTTCTGTTTTTAGTTCAAAAATCATTTTGTAAAATCTAAAAATATATTTAAAAAAAAGCTAAAATAAACATTGTTTTAGATCTATAAAAAACTGAATATTCAGGGCTTTTAATCCAGTTCTTTTAATCCATTTATTAAAAAAAATCTAAATATTATATCTAAAATGGTCCGGCTCACATGAAATCGAGTTGACGTTAACGCGGCCCGCGAACCAACCCGAGTCTGACAACCCTGATCTAAAGCTAGCATTTAAAAAAAAAAGTCTAAAAATAAAAACGTCCTGCCAGGTCACCAAACGGCGTGCGAAGATTCAAGAAGAACCTCAATTTCATCTAAATCTGACCAGAACGAGGTTGAACGGTCGTCACAAACTGACACAACAAGTCTCAAGTGACCGGTCGGCGCCACAAGTGGACGGCGAGGGCCCGCCGCCCGGCGCTTCAAGAATGGAAGCCCCGCCCCCCTTTAGTCGGAGACCATTGAGAGGCTCAGCAGCTGGGAGTGTTTGTCTCCTTGTCGCAAACTGGGGGGGTCACGGGTCAATGTACCCAATGGGTTTAATTGACACGGAGCTGGCCGTCACCTGTGACATCCCTGACATAATGACAAGAAAGCTACTCTAGTCTTTTAATGAGCAAACACGCGCACAATGGCCGACTTGTGGGCGGAGAAGATGGCACGAGGGACACCATTTTTGGGACGCCTTACCATTATGCTGACAGGAAGGGAAGAACGGCCTCCATTCTCCTTCACATTTTCCACAAAGCACGCTCAACACATCCAAGCCTAGATTTGGTTTCCTGGGCAAATAAGGCCCGCATTGAAGCGACTACCGTATTTTCTCGCATATTAGCCGCCTCCGCGTATAAGCCGTACCCTTAAAATGGCCTTAGAATTGTTGATTTTGACAATTTCTCTCGTATAAGCCGCCCCTTGATTCACAAATTTCACCTCCATATTTATGGTTTTAATAGGGAGTACAAATGTGTTACTTTGAAGGGAAAATCTTGAGAAAAATCATCGCACGTGGTATTTCTGACGTGTGCGGTCTTTTGGTCGCCGGTCTTTTGGTCGCCCCGACCGCGACAACTGGCGACCAAAAGACCGACGACCAAAAGACCGGCGACAAAACAAGGTAAAACAACACGGTCTACGCATCAATAAAAGCCAGCAATGGTCATGAGCAGTTTCACTGAGCCGACGTGTAAGTGTAGAAGAGTTTGTATGAACATGCGTTGTCCCTTTAAGAAGGTACGTCAGTCAGGGTCTTAACAAGTTCTCCAACAAAAAACAATAAAAGTCTGGGAAATTTGGAGCTTTTCTTTAGGCTAATAATTACTAGGGCATTAAGTATGACTAAATAGTAATTCGCAGTTTGTATTTAGGGAATTTGAGCAACGATTTAAATGGTAATTATCAATAACCTTCTGGGCGACCAAAAGACCGGCGACCAATCGACCATATACCCAAGCCGTGCCCTTAAAATGGCCTTAGAATCGATGAATTTGACAATTTCTCTCGTATAAGCCGCCCCTTGATTCACAAATTTCACCTCCATATTTATGGTTTTAATAGGGAGTACAAATGTGGTACTTTGAAGGGAAAATCTTGAGAAAAATCATCGCACGTGGTATTTCTGAGATATTGTAAGAATCGAAAGGATCGTCTGCGCGATTGGACATTCCAAAAGGGTGTTGCCTGGACGTAGACATTTTCAAAAAGGAAGTCATGTGAGCAGTACAACCAGGAAGTGTGTCCGTAGCAGTCTAGTTTGTCATCCCTAGGTAAGATAACGGCGCCCTGAGCGAGCAAAGGTAGGCACAAGTGAGTTTTTTCACATTTTAGGCAAGATACGGTTTATTTCTCTTCCTTGAATTTCATTCATAGACGTCAAAATAAATGTTGTTTAGCGTTTTATCTGTTTATCTTATCTCTATTTTGAAATAAATGACCGTATCGGCCACATTGTCTTGCGTTATGGAATTTCGTCTTCGTCACATTACAGTTTCGAGCATGCCAAGTGTAATTTATGCGCATATAAGCCGTACCCTTGATTCAACCATCATTTCCTTGAGCGACAAATACGATGTATATGCGAGAAAATACGGTATTTTAGGAATATTAATCTTTTTGTAATTGTTTAGAAATGAATGACGACGTTATGAATTTAGAAAATGCTAAGAAAAATCAAAATTAAATGAATATAGGCAAAAAATACACAGTTTTAAAGGCCCATAGTGGGAACACTAACAGTCTTTAAAATGTCGACCTGGTGGAAAATCTAATCTAATCTGTTCAAAACCTCGTTAAGACATAATTTACGCATTCCAGACTTTATACAAACTGTAAAGTCCTTTTTGTGGACGCAAATAAAATAAGCTATTCATCTCTCCTTGCAATTTTACTCCAAATATTTGATTTTAATGCCTCAATTGGCGGCATTGGAAGGTTCTTTTCTGCCGTCCTTCCAATGAGACTTGGACGGTTTGTTTTGCTGGTGGCAAAGAGTGACAGTGCACCTGTGAAGGAGCAGGAGGCGAAAAAGAAAGCTCCCTCAGCTCAGCAAACCACTTCAGTTCTCACTTGAGTGCCTCTCTTTAGGCGGGGACCCCCATGGGCCCACCCCGCCCCGTTCCCCGATCCGACCGCGGCTTGTGAAATTCCTCCACTGGCCTTGCGCAGGGGTGCCCCAGACCCCTCCCCCCCCCCCCGGCACCGAGGGGCATTCAAAGCGAATTAACGCCCAATCAATGGGGGAACGGTGAAAAAACGGCGAAAAGAGAAACAAGGGGGGAAAAAAAGAGAGAAATCTCCTTAGCAACATAATCTAGGCGGTCTGGCCAGCCAAGGCTGCTGAAAGGAGGAGAAAAGGGGTCTTTTTGGCCACGCCGTTGTTTGGGGAGGCGCGAGGAATCGCGCACAAAGGCGGCGGACACAAAATGGAAAATTAACACATAAGAAATTGTTCCCTTTTTAGCCTCGTAGAAAAGGAGCCCAATCGGGAACGTTAAACCCGAGGCGAGGCAAGACCCCCCCCAATGACCTCCCCTTGCTAAGACAGCGGATCAAACTACTAACTGTAAAAGGATGTCACAATTAGCAAAATAAAATCAGCATAACCCGGTCAAAAATAGCACTTTTGGTTAAAAAAAGCGGTATAACCGTATTATTCATAATAAAGTCTCTGCTATTTTAACTTTCTGGAAATCCGACATCCGAACTAAAAGATCCATTGCATTTTCCTATAAATTAAAAAATGCTGACTCAAGGCAAGCAACCACTATGTCACATTTTTATGAATAGATGACCTATTGATGTAAAAAAATACCAAAAAAATGGATGCATTTCAGTTAAAACAAAACAAATGTGTTAGCCTGCTACACCAGAATGTGTTGTCGTCTATAAGCCTGTTTACTGACCTTATCTCCAAGTCGCTTGCAGTGGGGATTTACGGCATCTCGTCTAGCCTCAAAACAAACACTCCATCAGATTTAAGATGCTTTGGCTCATCGTCCACTGCGGGACAACGTAAACCAGGGTTGTCCCAAATTTGCAGGAGTCAACTTGAAATCCTTCCACTAAACAGAGGATTGGAATTGATTAAAATAAATAAATAAATAAATAAATAAATCAGCTTTTTAAAATACAATCATTTTCATAAAAAAATATGAACTCATTTCACTAAAACTCAACTCAACAGCACTAAAACATGATCATTCAATGCCAGCCTATCCTGTTAAATTAATTTCATGTTGAAAATGATGAAAATGACATTCAAGCTAACTCACTTGATCACCTTGTAAATTTTCTATAAAAGTGTTTTGGATGGGATTGGATAACTTTATTCATCCCGTATTCGGGAAATTTCGTTGTCACAGTAGCAAGAGGGTGAGAATACAGACACAGCAAAAGACATTTTAGACATATATAGATAGATAATAAGTAAGTTAATTAATAAATAAATAGATGAATAAATATATCAATAAATGAACAAGCGTGTTGCTGAAATATATATGTGTGTATATATGTGTATATATACACATATATTCATATATATACACATATATACATATATATACACATATACACACATATATATACATATATATACACATATACACACATACATATATACATATATATGTGTATATATGTCAGATATATATATATATATATATATATATATATATATATATACATACAAATATATATACATACACATAGATGTACATGTATACATGTTTTGATGTCAGTTTAAATTTGTTGTCGCTAACTGTCAATGCTACTAAAAATGGGCGGATTCCATTGTTTGGAGACCCCTGACGTAAACGTTTCCACTCAGACCATCAACGCGAGGGTATATTTCCCCCCCACGGCAGTGTTATGATATTGTTTCCATATCGGCGTGCAATTAGCAGAGGGGCAAGCCCCCTTGGCCACCAACTGCCCCGTAAGCGGCCTTTGACCTCCCCTACATGATCAGTCCATTTAAAGAAGGCTGTGATTTAATTAGGAGGCCAATAACCCTCCTGTTCTGCTCCTTTCTCTGGAACAGCAATCATGCTAACAGGTCATTACGACCCACGGCAAAATTGAGCTCGGCTAACGTTGCTGAAATGATGAATAAAAAGGTCGAATGAAAACGATGGACTTAAGAAATGTTCCTTGGAGTCAAGATGAGGATTTAGCCACCAGTTTGGAATACGAATCGAACAATAACTGCTAAAAGAATTCACCTCTTCACAGTCAAAATGAATTGGAGATTTAGCACACACACAAAATCAACTTTGGAGTGATATTTGTGGCCTAACCAGAGTATATATTCAATGAAAATGTATCAATTCGCTTTTTATTAAGTCCATTACAAGGTGGATAAAATAGTAAAAATACGATAGTGATTATCAATGATGAACAAAATAATGTGTTAGTTTATGTGACTCAAAATATCAAAAGTGTGGATGGCAGTTGCTTATGAGTGGTTTAATTAATCATCAAAAATATAGCCCTAATTGAAGGTTTGAGGCCCCTTTCTTATACTTATGTAATAAAAAAATCATTTTGATTCTGATTTGTCCTTTATTTCAAATAAATGTGTCCATGCTAACGTCTACCGCCGTCAATGGCAGCCGGTGGGTTAAATGAGTGCTGAGCAATGTTCCCTCTAAGATGTGCACTACTCTCGTCTTCTCTGCGCACAGCAAATCATATGGAGCGCACAAAATAAAATCTTTTTTTTTAGCTGTGAGACCGACGCGCGAACCACTCATCCGCCGGGCCGCCCATTCATAGATATTAATCATTACATTTTATTATTACTAAATCATTTATGTGTAGTAGACATGCACCTGCTTATGGCAGGTGTGATACTGGTGTGTGCCCATAGCGAGCATTGATGATGTTGCTCACACCGGTACTCAGTGTGCTCAGGGAGGTTGTCTTTCTGCCCAGACAAACAAAAAATTAGAGGGAACATTGGTGCTGAGTACCTCAGTGCAATTTATAAAATATGTACTAGCCTGCTTTATTTGAATGGTGCGACTTATATCCCGCAAAAATACAATAAATGGTCAAAAGCATCAAATATAATTCCAAAACCGCCTGAAAATGCAAATTGGAGAAAAAAAGTTTTTATGCAACCCACATAAATCCCCCCCCCTCCCATTTGAAAGCCACCAAACAAGTCATTTCAACCCGCAATTTAGCAAGCAAGTTAAGATGTGGAAGGAGGGAGGGGGGGGGGGGCGAACGGCACAGTATTGCAACAGATGCTTTTGTTCGGCCAAAAGTCTGAAAAGGGGCCGCGGGGTGCGTGGGGCGGTGGTCTCCCCCGAGCGAGGACAGGCTCATTTTTCCTGGTCCCTGCTTCTCCCCAGCTGTGCCTGCTGCAAGAGGAAATGCGAGGGGCAAGCGGCGTGATGGAATACGTAAGTGGGGCGCGCGGTTTGGGCCTGTTTGCGGGGCGACTCCATTAAAGGGTCGTTTATCTGGCCTGTGATCCCATTGTGCGCCGCCTTCTTTCGCGGCCCCGGTGTGCCGAGGGGGGGGGGGGCGGGGTTTGCGGGGGGGGGGGACGTAATTGGCCGATTGGCCGCGGTCTGCCGCTGCACGCTGGGGCCATTTATAAAAGACTCCCGTGAATGTAGCTGACTCCTTCCAGCGGACGCCGCACCCGGCGAATAAACGCTGAATAAACGTGCAGGAAATGTGAAAAGGATGAAACGTCCCCAAAGCGTCTTTGTGCCAGTGTGAAATCAGCCGCTTGAATGCAGAGAATCACTCTTGTCATCTATTTTTTTTTTTTCGCCACCTTTTGACTCGGTCTCACCTCTTTAGGCGCTTTTCTCGACCTGGCCTTCGGATTCTTTTTTTTTCTTTTTCAACGGTGACCTTGGCATCACACTTGTAGAACATGGAAGGGAAAAACAGGAAAACAAGCGGATTTTTTTTGGCAATCTCGGCTCGCCGTCTTTACGTTTTACTTCACTCCAATGCGTTCATTCTCCTTTTCAGCGGAGTTTGACAAAGAGCAGTGAATTTCAAATGAGTTTATCACTAGTACACGTCCAATCCCTTTGAAGTGGCAGCTCATGGACTTTGATTGGACGTCTATGGAGGTTAATGGCAGCCAATAAGTTAAAGCATTTTTAACACAACTGTGACAACTATTAGGTAATTAGGTTATTTTACTTTTTTTTTTTTTTTAACTCTGGGCCTTTTGCCTTTTTCCATCACAAAGCTCCTCCTCTACTGCAAGATTTTGAACAAAAAAAATGGAACACATCAACAACGGCTGGCTCTAGAGGTGAATGTGTAGTTCTCTTCAAAAAGAATGCTAAATTAGCCAAAGCACCTTCATACCTGGAACTCAATACCAATTAACATAGGTAAACTCCCATCTCTGAACCTCTTAGCCAATCATCTTAAAGCCTGGCTGTTAGACGAACAAAATTGCGATCACAACGCTGTCCAAAACTGTGCGACTTGAGTGTGTGTGTGTGTCATCGTTTACCTTCAACCGGCACAAGGGACTAAGTATGGAAATTAGCCCTCGGCTACAATCTCACATATTTACATGTATATGTTCATTAACATGAATATGAATATGTTCATTCATATGTGCTGTCTCTTATTTAAATAAATAAATACAAGGTCAAACTTTGTCTTTATGATTGCCCATTATTACTACAGTAATACCTCGACATACGAGTGCCCGGACATACGAGCAATTTGAGATAAGAGTAAAATTGCGGGCAAATATTTATGTTGAGATACGATACGAGACAAATTTTGATATACGAGCATACAGTGGACGCGAGAGGCTGCTCATAATAACATCATGGCCACTGTCTTTCTGGTCGCAACTCCCTCTTTGTAATGTCTCTGCAAGCACTGGGCGGAGCGTTGTATTTTTTCAGCGTTTAGTCAGTGCGAATCGTGACCGGACATTTGGTTGCCGGACGTTTGGTCGCCCGGACTTTTGGTTGCCCGGACGTTTGGTCGCCCGGACGTTTGGTCGCCCGGGTAAATATAATTTTGAGAGCTGGTTTCAACAGTTGATATTTAGATATTAAACTCTCTCTCTCATGAATATAATTTTGAGAGCTGGTTACAACAGTAAACTCGCTGTCATGTTGTCAAACGTCTGGCGACCAAACGTCCGGGCGACCAAACGTCCGGGCGACCAAACGTCCGGGCGACCAAACGTCCGGGCGACCAAACGTCCGGGCGACCAAACGTCCGGGCGACCAAACGTCCGGGCGACCAAACGTCCGGGCGACCAAACGTCCGGGCGACCAAACGTCCGGGCGACCAAACGTCCGGGCGACCAAACGTCCGGGCGACCAAACGTCCGGCGACCAAACGTCCGAGTACCAGTGCGAATGGCGGGAGGTGTATATACTACTTCTCAATGGCAAGTGGTCATCCGTTATCCTATTGTGAGGACATTTGTGTGCATCATTTTGGGAATATTTTGAAGGGAATACAAAAGCAAACAACCCCCAATAGGTTGCATCTGAAAGTCAGGGTGGAGGCGGGGCAAATATAGCCAACCCGGGAGAAGAAAGGTATCAAAATTCCAAACAAAATTAGAATGAAGTTTAGTGTAAGGTTAGATTAAACTTATTTTTGAGTGTGTCTGCATCGTAATCCAAGTTCATTTCAATTTGATTATGTCATGTTACAGCGCGTTGCCGTGCAAAAAGTCACTCTATTCATATTCTATGGTAGCAGCCTGTAAAAGTGTAAATAGACATACACCAACTTCATTGATCAAAACATAACTTGGTGGAAATGTCTATCATAAGGAAACACATCTCAAGGACCTCTGCCTAAAATGAAACAGGAAGTGAGTGCTGGCCAATGGCAGCTAAAAGCGGCTCACCTTGCGCTACTGGCTATTGTGCGCCATCCCAGGAACTTCTCATCCATCTTTGTGTCTCATGCTCAAATAGATAGAATTGAGAGCGAGGGATGGACTGCAAAAAAAAGAGAAGAGAGAGGAGTGCAGCTGCAGGATGAATAGGAATGGGAAGGAAAGGATGATTTGGGAAGGGGGCAGCTGCAGGGTGGTCCCCCCTCCCACCTCTCGCCCCATGCCGGTTCGACGGCGCTACACTTTGTTTGAATTCAGTCGTACTACATTATTTAGTCATCACGCTGCTAACTGGAGCTGTTAGAATACATGAATGCACAAACAAGCATTTTTTTTTTACTTTCATACGATACAATTTGCAACTAATTGCTTGGTTGAATGTCAACTTTGACCGGTTGTAATGAAGGGGGATTATCACTCAAGGGAAAAAAAATGCAATATACAGTGTGAAATCCTACAAAAAAATCTACCATTGTCCCCCTATTTTACATTTGAAATATATTTTTGTAATGTTGTCTAATGGGACAATTCCATGCACAGAATATGCTATCTTAATATGTTATTAATTTAAGAGTTCTTATTTTTTTCTTGAACACGTGTAAAACTGTCGCTTAAAACCTTCCTAAACAGTCATTAAAAGTTAAAAATCTACCATTGCTCCCCCTATTTTACATTTGAAATATGTATTTTTAAATGTTGTCTAATGGACAGTTCCATGCACAGAATATGCTATCTTAATATGTTATTAATTTAAGAGTTCTTATTTTTTTCTTGAACACGTGTAAAACTGTCGCTTAAAACCTTCCAAAACAGTCATTAAAAGTTAAAAATCTACCATTGCTCCCCCTATTTTACATTTGAAATATTTATTTTTAAATGTTGTCTAATGGACAGTTCCATGCACAGAATATGCTATCTTAATATGTTATTAATTTCCCAAGAGTTCTTCTTTTTCTTGAAAACAAATAAAAAACTGTCACTTAAAACCTTCCTATACAGTCATTAAAAGTTTAATGGTGTGTACATAGTGATTATTTTAGCAGGGTTATTTATCCATAAGCCTATTTATGTTGTTTCCCATTCTAAATGAGCATTAAGCTCGCAAATTTTTTTTAATTGACATTGTCTAGTTCACATGTGTCAAAGTGGCGGCCCAGGGGCCAAATCTGGCCCGCCGCATCATTTCGTGTGGCCCGGGAAAGTAAATGATGAGTGCCGACTTTTTGTTTTAGAATCAAATTAAAATGAAGAGTATAGATGTATATTAAATTTCCTGATTTTCCCCCTTTTAAATCAATAATTGTCATTTTTTTAATCCATTTTTTCCTGTGTTTTTAGTTCAAAAATCATTTTGTAAAATCTAAAAATATATTTAAAAAACCCTAAAATAAACATTGTTTTAGATCAATAAAAAAAACTGAATATTCAGGGCTTTTAATCCAGTTCTTTTAATCCATTTATTTAAAAAAAATCGAAATATTATATCTAAAATATAACATATACGTGACGTTAAAGCGGCCTGCCAACCAACCCGAGTCTGACACCTGGTCTAGTTGAACATTTTAGTGTTCATAATGCTTATTTAAATAAGGCTTCTCTCTACCAGGTCCTAGAACCAAAGAATTGTAACAGTCCGCCAAATGAATAAAGTGACAAAAGCTGCAGGTGCAAATAAAAAGTGTCAGGAAGTTCAAATCCCTCCTCCTTCGCCACCCTCTTTGGTGACCTCCACCCTTCCTTCCACCTGCCAGTGCCCCCAAACGCACCTCTCGAGCCTGAAGTCGGATCAAAAAGACCCCCAAACCAAGGGGGAGGTCCGAACGAGCCTCATTTGGCATTCGGACGGCGTCCATCTCTACAGTACGAGATATCTCCACGTCGCACTTAAAACAAATTTACTCCCGGGCCATTGTAGAGCGTCTTTTTAAAGAGCGTGTTTAGCATTCAGCTCGGCTCGGGAAGTCTTTGTCCGGCCCGCTTGCTCTTCAAACCTCCAGAGTGTCGGCAGCGGGCGGAGTAGACGGGGTGAGCCGGAGTGGGGGGGATCGATTTGATTCTAATCGGAGCATGAAAAGAACATGATCTAACTGCTTTCACAGGCGAGTATATTTAGGCCCCGTCCTCCGGGGCCGCCGCCCCTCCCGAGACTCGACGAGGGGGCCACAATGAAGCTCGAGCCAATTTAAAAAAGCTTTGAATGTGTCGTCAATGACTTTGTGAATGCGAAAGAGGGAGATTTGGAGAAAGAGGGGAAAGGGGGGGTTCTTAAAAAAAAAGGCCAGAGAGCAGACATAAAAATTCCAAGAGTTGTTTAAGGCGTGGATGGCTTCATTTGCATGACAGCGCCGGGTGAATAAGGCCGACCCCTTCTCGGACTGCCCCGGTGCTCAGGGCTGAGTCGCGGCCCGACGAGCTCGCTTTGACCCGGCTCATTGACTCTGAATGGATACTCTGTTTGATTGGCGTGGTACGTGGTCACTCGACAGAAAAGAAAACAGGAGTGAATCAAGGAAGATGACATGCAGACATCGTTGTATCCGATATGGTTAGACCTTGAGACAATCGTGTGCGGTCGATTGGTCGCTGGTCTTTTGGTCGCCGGTCTTTTGGTTGCCGTCTTTTGGTTGCGTCTTATAGTCGGCGGTCTTTTGGTCGTCGGTCTTTTGGTCGCGGGTCTTTTGGTCGCGGTCTTTTGGTCGCCCCGACCGCGACAACGGGCGACCAAAAAACCGACGACCAAAAGACCGACGACCAAAAGACCGCCGACCAAAAGACGCAACCAAAAGACGGCGACCGGTTTTAATACGGAGTACAAATGTGTTACTTTGAAGGGAAAATCTTGAGAAAAATCATGGCACGTGGTATTTCTGACGTGTGCGGTCGATTGGTCGCCGGTCTTTTGGTCGCCGTCTTTTGGTCGCCGGTCTTTTGGTCGCCGTGTTTTGGTCGCCCCGACCGCAACAACGGGCGACCAAAAGACCAGCGACAAAAAGACCAGCGACTAAAAGACCGGCGACCAAACAAGGTAAAACAACACGGTCTACGCATCAATAAAAGCCAACAATGGCCATGAGCAGTTTCACTGAGCCGACGTGTGAGTGAGTGTATAAGAGTTTGTATGTACATGCGTTGTCCCTTTAAGAAGCTACGTCAGTCAGGGTCTTAACAAGTTCTCCAACAAAAAACAATAAAAGTCCGGTAAATTTGGAGCTTTTCTTTAGCCTAATAATTACTAAGGCATTAAGTATGACTAAATAGTCATTCGCAGTTTGTATTTAGGGAATTTGAGCAACGATTTAAATGGTAATTATCAATAACCTTCCGGGCGACCAATCGACCACACACGCCTAAAGACCATCCAACATTAGCCAACTATTTCCTCATATATCAACATTTTAAAAGTTTATTTGAAAAAGAATATTATTCTCACATGACACTTCCATCCTTCCAAATATCACATCATTTATGACCCTCAAGTCTTCTAAACTAAATCCCTTAAAAAAGAAAAACACCCTTATCGCCGATCCGCAGGCCTCTTGTGAACTTATAGAAGCATTTATCACCCCCCTAAAGCGCCCCCCCCATCCCTCAACGCCCACACCCCTATGCATGAATACCCGACAGGTGCAACCCAGCTCTTGCACGTGCAAAACTCAGTGCTTGTGTCTATGATTTAATGCAAACAAGCAGGTGAGAGCGAGACATAAAGTGGAACCCCCGAGCGATGCGGCCCGCATACAAATCACCCCTTGGCTCGCCCTGGGCCGCAACCCCGTCCCCTCGACCTCATGCGAAGCGGCGACAAAGCTCAGAAAGGGGCGCAAAAACACTCCCGCCATTCATGGCGATGGCCACGGCGAGGACAGGAATCTCCTGACCCCGACCTCAGCTGTCTCCAGAACGTTAAATCCGTGTGCCGTCATAACGCGAACAAAAACACAAAAGCCGCAGAATCGGATCCAATAAGCTTATGATGGAACGAGTCCATGAAAAAGTGAAAAACGGGGATCGGAATCAAAGCAATGCGCCCTTCATTGTCCAAATGAGGTGA
Source organism: Stigmatopora argus (assembly GCF_051989625.1). NCBI lineage: Eukaryota > Metazoa > Chordata > Actinopteri > Syngnathiformes > Syngnathidae > Stigmatopora > Stigmatopora argus. Next base: position 14,100,015 of record NC_135394.1, read on the forward strand.
CGGATTCCACTTGTTGGGTTTTTCCATCAGAGGAGGACAAGACGAGTGGTAAAGCGGGAAAACACGGGCTTACAAGCGGCTATGAAAATCGACATAATGGCTCACTGGATTGAACTTGACACTTTCTCACATTCTATTCCAGTGTTTCCGTGGCTTCGCTAAGTATAAGAAGTGGCAGTCGGCATTGACTTATGAGTTTAATCCTTTCCGTGAATGAGATAGTAAGTTGATTTCGTCCACATGTGTCAAAGTGGCGGCCCGGGGGCCAAATCTGGCCCGCCGCATCATTTTGTGTGGCCTGGGAAAGTAAATCATGAGTGCTGACTTTCTGTTTTAGTATCAAATTAAAATGAAGAGTATAGATTTATATTAAATTTCCTTATTTCCCCCCTTATAAATCAATAATTGCAATTTTCTAATCGATTTTATGTAACCAATAGACATTTGAAACCATTCTTAAAATTTACATATTATTTTTTATAGTTTCACAAAATAATTTGACAATTTGACCCGCAATATAAAAGGATGTTGAAATGAACCAGTTTGACCTTCAACATAAGTTACATAATACGTTTTTGTAAATATTTTCAGTTTTTTGTATTGTGACCTTTTAATCCCCGTGACACATCGTCATTGTATTTTTTTTTTAAACTAAGCAAGGAAATCAATTTCCCATCAGCCTAACCCTAAATTTTTCCCCCTCCCCTTCCACACATGTGTCAAAGTGGCGGCCCGGGGGCCAAATCTGGCCCGCCGCATCATTTTGTGTGGCCTGGGAAAGTAAATCATGAGTGCCGACTTTCTGTTTTAGGATCAAATTAAAATGAAGAGTATAGATGTATATTAGATTTCCTGATTTCCCCCCTTTTAAATCAATAATTGCAATTTTTTAATCAATTTTTTTCTGTGTTTTTAGTTCAAAAATCATTTTGTAAAATATATAAAAAAAAGCTAAAATAAACATTGTTTTCGATCTATAAAAAACTGAATATTCAGGGCTTTTAATCCAGTTCTTTTAATCCATTTATAAAAAAAAAAAACTAAATATTATATCTAAAATGGTCCGGCCCACGTGAAATCAAGTTGACGTTAAAGCGGCCCGCGAACCAACCCGAGTCTGACACCCTTGATTTAGTCCATTTGAAATAAATTTTCCCTTTGCAAATGAATTGGAGAGATCGTTTTGTTTCGAGTTTCTGGTGGTCGGACGAGGCCATTTGCCAGCGTACGTTTGAAACTGAATACATTTGTTCCTCAGATTGATTTGATTGATGGGAAACTTGATGCTTCTCTAGTCAGGTGCTTGTTGCCAAATGTAGGACCGTTACTGAGAACTGTCCATTCAAGAAGGGAGACTACACAAACAAAATTCTAGGTTGGTTCAACTGCGAGAACTTCTCCATCTCGTGTCAGATAGAACTTCGAAAGTTTGGGTCAGATTTGAGCCTTTTGATGGGTGCATATGGCTCTCCGCCAACCCGTGATGTAAAATTTGGAAATCGCTGGTGAGAGAGCTGAGACCCCAACGCACCAATAGGAAGCTTCACGTCGGAAATGTGGCATTAACACTACTTCTAGTGCCACTTTAATCTTATTTTTTTCATTACACTCTTCTTCATTCACACTCACATTGATTCTATTGATTAGCAACAGCATAAAAATGTTATTAAAAAAAATCAGAAACTTTTTTGTAGCGGTGAAATGACAAAAAAAGGAAACATTTTTATGTACGTTTTCTTTTAAATTCTAAGTATGTCTCTCAATGAATAATATTTGAATTGTTTAAGGCTCTCTGTGTCAAAAAGGTTTACCGACCCCTGCCATAAACTATCTGCACATAGCAACCCAGTACATTAAAAGCAATGGACATTGAAAAGTGCCATTCTCTTAAACATAAGACTTTTGTATCTGTCATCCTAGCCTTCATTAAAAAACAAGTTTTTCAATTGTGTATCAATAAGTTTTAATAAATTCTGATATAAAGTAGTCATGAGCCTTAAATGGGCCTTCCAGATCCAGAAATAGTGAACGGGTCAACCAGCACGAGAACATTTGGACTCCAAATTCAGTTGTTTTGGGAGAATTTGAACCAAAGTGCCTTCATAGCCTGAACAATTTTAACGTGCCACATGGGAGTTTAGTTTACTCCTATTGTGGCGGTTCATATTGTCTTGTTTTTGCCATGAATTCAAAATGAGTTCATCACTACTTGACGTCCAATCCATTAAAAATTTGCAAAAATATCCACGCCGAAGTAAAGCAACAGACATTTGACGCTAGCGGCCATCGAAAATAAGGAAGTTTTAAGCAGATGCTAAAGCGAAAGTACAAACATTAAGCCAAAAGTGCACCCATTACCAAAGATAAACCAGCAGTAACGAGTCCCAGAAAGATTCTCTTATTCGACTAGGGTTGAAAATTGGAGAGCGTTTGACAAGTGAAGCAAGAAAAGATTGAAATAAGGGCTGTTTTTCCTTGCCATAATTGCGTTTGCTTGGTCTGCCGGAAACAACAGAGGAGGCGGTGATTGGGGGGGGAGGTGGGGTTTAGGGGACGTCTTCATGTGGGAACTTGACCGTGAGTCGCCGTCGCCAAGGCTCGCCGTTTATCTCTCTCGGGTTTTCTTGTTTGATACCGGGGCCTGGTTTAATTGCTGGCGATATCAGACGGCGTTGCGAGGAAAAGGGGGCACACTCCAGTCTGGGAGTGTCGGAAAAAGGCTGAGGAGAGTTGTCCTAATTAGCGGGGAGGCTGATGCGGGACGTCTGTATGGGCTGCCCTTTGTTCGCCGGCCTCTTCTTCCTCTGAGGCTGTCACTTTACTTTTCTATGGAGTGAGTGACGGGCCCTCCAAGCATCCTCCAGCTTCCAAACACTACATTGGCCAAGCATAACAATCTTTCAAGATGGCACACTAGCCAATCTGTTTTCATCTTTAAAATCTAAATGATGAGCCAACAGCCTAGCGACGAAACCATGCGCTAAATTAGGCCATTTTCCGTCAATCAAGTACGTTTTTATTTCTTTTGTTTAAACTCCCACTATGACAACTTTCCACACACGGATGAAATGCTAGAATGCTATGTTTATGTTACGTTTGCGTACAGTTGTGCTTACGTACAGTTGTGCTTACGTACAGTTGTGCTAATGCACAGTTATGCTTACGCACAGTTATGCTTACGCACAGTTATGCTTACGCACAGTTATGCTTACGCACAGTTATGCTTACGCACAGTTATGCTTACGTACAGTTGTGCTTACGTACAGTTGTGCTTACGTACAGTTGTGCTTACGTACAGTTGTGCTTATGTACAGTTGTGCTTATGTACAGTTGTGCTTACGTACAGTTGTGCTAATGCAGTTATGCTTACGCACAGTTATGCTTACGCACAGTTATGCTTACGCACAGTTATGCTTACGCACAGTTATGCTTACGCACAGTTATGCTTACGCACAGTTATGCTTACGCACAGTTATGCTTACGCACAGTTATGCTTACGCACAGTTATGCTTACGTACAGTTGTGCTTACATACAGTTGTGCTTACGTACAGTTGTGCTTACGTACAGTTGTGCTTATGTACAGTTGTGCTTACGTACAGTTGTGCTAATGCAGTTATGCTTACGCACAGTTATGCTTACGTACAGTTATGCTTACGTACAGTTATGCTTACGCACAGTTATGCTTACGTACAGTTATGCTTACGTACAGTTATGCTTACGTACAGTGATGCTTACGTCACATTTCTTCCCCGGATTTTGGCGACGTCAAGATCGGTGTGTACGCAAAACAATATCTGGCAACAAAACGAGGCTCAAGTTTCAAAGCCACTAGGGAAAACCTCGTTTTCCAGAACTGCAACTACACACTCCTCTTTGTCTCCCATCCTTGGCATTTTTGCAATTATTTCCAACTCATTTTTGCATAGAAACCCAATTATTCACCTCCAACTAAATGCGATTTTGTACCCGTGAAGCCACGCTATTCACCCCCATTCAGCGCCCTCGCCGCCACCCTTCCGTCAAACCCCCTCTCCCCATTTTCGTCCCAATGAGATGGAGAGCGGCCATCGCAGCTGCTATTCACAGCGACGAGATAATTGTTAATGAAAAGTCATCGCACGGCATTATGTTGTCGGCGGGGTCATTGTTCATCTCATTGAAGTCTATATGGCGGAGCAGAGTGTTTTCCTTTGAGTCGGGGGCATTGAGGATCTGTTGCCCGGTAACTAATAAAGGGCCCAATCACGCACTGTATTGGCCAAGATGGGCCGCAGACTGGCCCCGCCTCGACAATGCCACGTTTGTAAAAAGGCGGCGATACAAGTTAATGATGCTTGTTCAACAAAACATTAATGGGGTTCTTCACGCTCTAATATGGCTTGGGATGGGCCGTGAATAAGGCAGGGGGGGGGCTAATGGGGGGCCACTGAGCGTTTTAACTTTAACACTTTAACAACTTTGGCTGTTTTTTACTATGGGGAGGAGCTGAAAACACAACGCGGTAAACGAAAAAGAGGGAAATGATGGGTTTTTGTTTGGTTTTGTTTGCTAACGCAGGGCCCTGAATCATCTTTGCCTGGAGGAGTGCCGTTGAAATTGAATTTTCATTGGTTTGAATGGCCTGGTGATTAATTGCCCATCACCAAATGAAAGGGGTGAATAGCGGCGGCTAACCGTTGCGCTCCAGAGTTGAAGAAGAAGAAGAAGAAGAAGAAAAAAAAGACGTATGAAGGTTCAAGTGAAAAGGAGGGAAAGAAGTGATCTGGAGAATGAAGAACGTCAGATTGATTTGAGAAGATGACGTTTTTGGATGCCATTGACGGCGAGAGATGGCCAATTCGGGTTCGGTATTGTTTTTATATGAATTGTATTAAATACACAACAGATATTCTATGAGTTATATAAAATAATGATTATGCTACATAGAAACCAGGCGAGCAGAGAATTAGGAATTGTAAAAGATTAGCAAAATTGAGTCATTTTCAAAGAAGTTGTAATAATAAAATGGATTCCATGGTCTTTTTTCCCCCTTAAAAGTGTAAATGTTATGGAAATTACAAGTAAAAGATTCATGTTGTGAGAAAAATGTCCACAAAATTTATAGTATTAGTGATAGGAAAAAAATGACTGCCATTTAGTGAGTGACTGTTCAACATTTTTTTAAAGATAAAATTAGATTTTTTTTATGAGATTATATATTTTTATTATTAAAAAAATCTCATCAGAGTACGTTTTTCTTGCAACATTTAGTGAGTGACTGTTCAACATTTTTTTAAAGATAAAATTAGATTTTTTATGAGATTATATATTTTTATTTAAAAAAAATCTCATTAGAGTATGTTTTTCTTACAACATTTAGTGAGTGACTGTTCAAGAATTTTTTAAAGATAAAATTAGATTTTTTTATGAGATTATACATTTTTATTGTTAAAAAAACTTCTCATTATAGTACGTTTTTCTTGCAACATTTAGTGAGTGACTGTTCAACATTTTTTAAAGATAAAATTAGATTTTTTTATGAGATTATATATTTTTATTATCAAAAAAATCTCATTATGGTACCTTTTTCTTGCAAGCATAGTTAGATTTTTTTAATGTAATTATCTGGTCAAATAAAAACTTTATCATAGTGTTTAAAGGAAAAAAAATCTATAACTTTTTGCTAATACTAGCAACTTTATTTACCGCAATATTAAAGTATAACCTTTCAAATAACCACAACGGAACTCATCGCACTCCAAATTGATCTCCGGACTTTTTTTTAGCTTGATTATAATAGTGCTTTATAAATATGACCGCTTCATTCTTTCCAAATACAGCTTTTAAATGTCATCATTAGTGAGCACTCAATGATCCTTAAAGTGAATTAAAGCAGGGAAGCCACGTTCCCCCGAGCAGAATAAAACGGAATCATAGGATATACTCATTTTTTCTTTGCCCTTAAATGGACTCATTTTCTCCTTGAATTATGAAAGTAATGGCAAGGTAAGAGCCTGTGCTGCTCGGTACCCGGCGGCTTAATGCCTCCTAAACCCTTCCACGTGGCTCCACTAGCCCTGGCAATTAGGCCTCATTATAGCCTCATAAAGGCCCTCGTTTGGGGGATTACTTAATAGACAATGAAATTTTATCGTGCAGAATTATGGAAAAATAATATCGTGTGTGATGGAGGGGGGCGCGCGCCACGCATCATTCCGCATGGTTGCAGCGGCTGCTCTTTCACACTGTTTGCTTTACCGTAATAGCTGCGTGTGTGTGCGTGTATGCGTGTGTGTGTGTGTGGGGGTGTGTGGGTGTGCATACGTGTTACACACCGGCCTTGCTTTGTTATAGCAATTATGCTCTGTGTGTGATGTGACAGATGGGTTTAAAAGGATTTTAGGGAAAGTTAGAAGCAACATGAGCTCTTTAAAAAATGACAGTTACACAATTTATTAAAGTGGCGCTAAAATTTCCTATTTTCACGTGTTTTTAAAAAAATATATATGATATATCTAACAGCGTTTGGGCTGTAAACTGTTAAAAGTGGTTAGCATGATACGCTCACAGTTCTGAGATCGAGGGTTCAAAGTTTGCAGGTCTCCCCGGGCTTGGGTGGGTTTTCTCCAGGTGCTCCGGTTTGCTCCCACATCCCAAAAACATGCATGGTAGGTTGTTGTTTTTTCCCCATTCATCTATTTTTTTCTCGCTTGACCTTTTTAAAAAGAATGGGGAAGTTAAAATAAAATAGGAAAGTATTTTGTTTACCCTGTTTTTATAATTATATGGTATAATGACAATAAAGGCGAAATTTCCCGAATACAGGATGAATAAAGTTATCCAATTTTGATTAAAAATGAAAATAAATAACAAGTATTAAGACAAAATGTCTGGCTCATATAACAGTTCTCATCAAGCATTCTTAAGCCTTTTTTTCATCTTGTAAGCAATGTTCTCTCTAATTTTTTGTTTGTCTGGGCAGAAAGACAACCTCCCTGAGCACACTGAGTACCAGTGTGAGCAACTTCATCATTGCTCGCTATGGGCACACACCAGTATCACACCTGCCATATGCAGATGCATGTCTACTACACATAAATGATTTAGTAAAATGTAATGATTAATATGATGAGTGGTTCGCGCGTCGGCCTCACAGCTAAAAAAAAAAAGAAAATTGGGATTTTATTTTGTGCGCTCCATATGGTTTGCTGTGCGCAGAGAAGACCAGAGTAGTGCGCAATTGCGCACGCGTGCAGCTTAGAGGGAACATTGCTTGTAAGCCAAATATCACTAGGCAATTCCATCAATAAAATATGGCGAATCTAAATAAGAAAGCAAGGATTCAAATCTTAAACTTGCTGTTGAATTTCCAGCAAGGGCGCTTAAGACTTGTCTATCTCGTGAGGAAAAGTACCTTCAATTTCATGTGGATAAGCGAAACAGGATTTTTTTCTTCAACTTTTCTGATGAGGGTCTAAACACACTTGCAAAAACTGAATTTCCATTCCAATCCCCTTATAAACCCGCTCCTGGATCAGAACCACAACCTCAGCCTCACTGACTCGTCCCGAAGGTCCGAGGGGCCATTTGGCAGATGAAAGCAGAAGCTAAAGCCAGAAGTGACCCACCCGCCCGGCCCGGCCGCCTCCTGCAAGGGCGGAGGGGCTCAAAGCCGCTAATTATCGTCACAAGATGAGGGATTAACGCATTTCTGGAATAACTGCCTGTTTACCCCCAGTGCTGGCCGGCCTTTATAAACACTTTCTAATTGAATCCTAATCGCCATCCAATAGCCCCACGCTGACGCACCGGGCACGGCGCCACAAAGCCGGCCTTTCTGCAAGTGACCAAATCGCTCAAAAGCGTGATTAGAGACCAGTTACAACAATAGCGCCAATCACATATACATACATACATGCCGGAATTTAACATCACTGTCAGATATTTAAAAAAAACACATATGCCTTAACTGGAACTACACGATTAAGTATGCAGATGCCACCTTAGTCTACAAAATCTTCCAATACAAAGCCCCTCCTCCACTGCAAGATTTTGTACCAAAAAAATTCCAATACATCAACAAGGGCTGGCTCTAGAGGTGACTGTGTAGTTCCCTTCAAAAACAATGCATTCAGCCAAAGCACATACCTGTAACTCAATAGCAATTAGCATACGTGAACTCCCGTCTCCGAACTTCTTCACCTATCATCTTAAAGCTTGGCTGTTAGATGAACAAAATTGTGATCATGACACTGTCTAAAATTGTCCTACGTGTGTGTATGTGTCTAGTGTGTGTCATCGTTTATCTTGTGCAGCCTACACAGGGGACTAAAGAGGGAAGTTAGGGATCGAACCCACGATCCCAGAACTGTGAGGCCGACCCATCCAATCACAGTTAACTTTAGCGAATACCATATGCAAATAGCATTCACATTAGCATAGCGCTAACACTATGTTGTATTACTAGTATACAGCCAACAAACAGTTCACCCCAAGGCTCACACAGGACCCCCCTCATCACACTGATAATAAAATAAATACAAGCTTTTAATTATTAATTGATATTTAATTCAATACTTGCTTATTTTAGCATTTGTCCAAATTTATTTTAGTATTTACTAAACTTTTATTTTAGATTAACTTCCGCATTTATTTTAGTATTTATTTCCACATTTATTTCTATATTTAGCTCCACATTTATTTTTGTATTTATTTCCATATGTATACTTAATTTTTAATCATATCATAGTTTGGTACTTATATGATCTTATTTTTACTTTTTTTTATTTGCTTATTTTAGCATTTATGTCCACATTTATTTTAGCATTTACTTCCACTTTTATTTTAAGATTAACTTCCGCATTTATTTTAGTATTTATTTCCACATTTATTTCTATATTTAGCTCCACATTTATTTTCGTATTTATTTAAATATGTATACTTCATTTTTAATCATATCATAGTTTGGTACTTATATGATCTTATTTTTACTTTTTTTAAATTTTGTATTCATCATCATTTTGTATTTATTTTGAATTTTGCCACTTTTGCTTCTTCCTGCCATGATAAAGCCAAGTCAAGATGAATTGGACGTCTATAGCCGTCAATGAGTTAAAAATCAAAACATGTCAACGCACCATATTCAGATTAATAAGAGTAAAAATAATAATAATTAAAAAAAAGTTCAAGTTGTGATGGTCGACACTAACGGGGGGCTCTTATGCGATGTTTGCAACAGTGTAAGTGGTGGTGGGTGACGTTCCACCCACGGCCCACCCACAAGCACCCACCCACCCACTCACTCACTCACCCTCCTCGTGGTCCCTTTTGTTGTGCCATCAAACATAAGCACCTTTGCGAGCTCCCAAGGGGCATCACATGCGCCGAGGAGCGTGTTGCCATCACTCACTCTCGCCATGTCCAGATCCTTCTACGTGGACTCGCTCATCGTCAAGGATGCCCGAGTGGCCGAACATCCACACCCACACCCGGCGTCAGTGACGGCCACGGCGGCGGCAGCGGCGGCGGCTGCGGCGGCAGCAGCGGCCGCGGCGCACGACTTCCTGCTGCCCATCAGCGTGCACACGCCGGGGGTGGTGCCGGCGTGCCCCTCCAGGAAGAGCGGCGGCGCGCTGTGCGTGTGCCCGCTGTGCGTCAGCACGCACCTCCACTCGTCCCGGAGCGGCGCGCCGGGCCTCAAAGGCCACTTCGCGGCGGGCGTGGGCGGCGAGGCGGCCCAGTATTGCCATCGGCTCGCTCATCACCAGCACCAGTCCGCGGGGCTGACGCACCCGGGACACGCACCTGTTTGCACGGCGGCCGTTTTTACAGACCCGCGGAGGTACCACTGCATCTCCATGGGTGAGGAAAGTCACTTATAACTCCCCCAAAAGTTGATTACATTTTTGGGTGCTACATGAGAGGCTATAATAAAAAAAATAACTTTGATTTAAAAAAAAAAAAAAAAACGTTGAACTTGAGAAAAATATATTTTCTAAATGACATCATGCACACATTGGGGGCTTCTTTACAAAAAAATGGGATAATAATAAGTAGAATAAACGACTTTTTAAAACATCCAACACATTTTGACTGATAAAGTGGCTTTTTATCTCTCTTTTTTAATGTAAATACTACTAAAGAAACATTGTCAAGATGAGACTACAGATTGATCTTGTTTTATTATACTGATCTAACCCAATACATACTAGAATAACACAAGTATAAAGTGTCAAATTGAAATGTAATTTAAAAAATTAAAATGTCCATTGATCAATCATGTGGTATTTTTTTGTTCTTTTTAGTCATTTAGGTACAATATGTTGATGCTAAATAGTCATAAGTTAAAATTAGTTAGAATAAAACAACAGAATCTGACAAACAAGAATATGATAGTCTAATATTACAGATTTTTTTTAAATATCTTTTTTATTGGTATTTTGACTTCAACAATTATGTTGTTATGATATTTTGACCATGCTCTCCCTTTCTAGAGCACACCAAAACTTTTGAAGACTTAGAGTGACACAGCTTCATGTTAACCCTTCAAAATATCTATCTTAATGAGTTAGTCATCAAAACGTTGCAAAATTAATTAAAGCCAAGAAATGTTTGAAGCGTGGCTGAAACATCCATTCCCAAACTGTGGCTCAGGGGCCTTAAAATGGGTCCCTGGTTTCTTTTTATTGGGTCAACGTTGCTTGATAGATCCAGTGCAATCTGAATTCCTTCTGAGAGCCCATTTCCAAACAAGTCTTGCTGAATTTCAACACACAACAACAAAAGCGCAACAATAAAACACAAAACATCGATACTAATTGATCATCAATGGCTTCAACATAGTGTTTCAATCATGATTGCAATAAGTCAGAATCCAGACATTTATGAATCAACAACCACCAAAAAAGACCACAAATTTGTTCCTTGGAAATTGGTGTATAATATATGTAACCAATAGACATTTGAAAAGCATAAATAATTTTAAAAAAAATCTGAAAATATTTTTTCTCCCTATTCAGCTTCATTTTCCATTAGTTATTTGTCATTTATTGTTGCTTATATTATTAGTATACAATTTGACCCGCAATATAACAGGATGTTGAAATGGACTAGTTTGACCTTAACATAAGTTACATAATAAGTTTTTGTAAATATTTTCAGTTTTTTGTATTGTGACCTTTTAATCCCCGTGACACATCGTCAATGTATTTTTTTTAAACTAAGCAAGGAAATCAATTTCCCATCAGCCTAACCCTAAATTTTTTCCCCCTCCCCTTACAGCACGTGTCAAAGTGGCGGCCCGGGGGCCAAATCTGTCCCGCCGCATCATTTTGTGTGGCCCGGGAAAGTAAATCATGAGTGCCGACTTTCTGTTTTAGATTCAAATTAAAATGAAGAGTACAGATGTATATTAAATTTCTTGATTTTCCCCCTTTTAAATCAATAATTGTAAATTTTAATCAATTTTTCTGTGTTTTTAGTTCAAAAATCATTTTGTAAAATCTAAAAATATATTTTAAAAAAAGCTAAAATAAACATTGTTTTAGATCTATAAAAAAACTGAATATTCAGGGATTTTAATCCAGTTCTTTTAATCCATTTATAAAAAAAATCTAAATATTATATCTAAAATGGTCCGGCCCACGTGAAATCAAGTTGACGTTAAAGCGGCCCGCGAACCAACCCGAGTCTGACACCCTTGTCTTACAGGGACCACCGAGAGCAGCCACATCCAGAACGGCAAGCGCATGCGCACGGCCTTCACCAGCACGCAGCTTCTTGAGCTAGAGCGCGAGTTCTCCAGCAACATGTACCTCTCCCGCCTCCGCCGCATCGAGATCGCCACTTACCTGAGCCTGTCCGAGAAGCAGGTGAAGATCTGGTTCCAGAACCGCCGCGTTAAGCACAAGAAGGAGGGCAAGGCGGCGCAGCGGAGTTCCCACGCCAGCGCCGGCGGGGGCGGCGGCGGCGGCGGGTGCAAATGCTCGGGCTCTCACTACCCTCGCTCCGAGGACGAAGAATCCCTCTCCCCCATCTCAGCCTCCGAGGAGAAAGACGGGGTGCTTAGCATTTGACAAGCGTCTGTTTGGACTGAGTGACCCTTCCGAGCCTAAAAGACTCCACCCGCATGAAAACTGTTGAAGAGGAAAACTTTATTCATAATGTGAAGGCACAATTGACAGAAATGAACTTTTAAGATGTGTTGTATTAAGATGTGTTCTCAAACCGGGAGCCGTACCCCAAAATCAAATCAATAATACATCCATTCATTCACTATACACGTACCGCTTAAGTACACAAGAGTCACGGGGGGTGCTGGAGCTTTGAGCACCAGGCGGGGAACACCCTTAATTGACCGACAGCCAATCACAGGGCACAAGGAGACAAAGAACAACCATTCACACTCACATTCATGTTTAGAGTGTCCAATGAATAATACAGTATTAGAAAAAAAGTTATTTCAAGTATTACAAACTCATTTTTATTAAGATAAAACAAACTAGGATTAAATTCCCTGCCACGGACGGAGGTGTCCAAGGTTCCATGCACACTTTAAAGTTCAGCATCCTTAAAATTCATTCATCCATGCACACTTAAAATGCATTCATTCATTTTCTGAAACGCTTATGAGGCGTTCAATTTACCGGGCGTTGCCGCTGTGGTCAGAGCGCTCCACCGCCATTCGTCTACCCCCGTTTCAATTCCCGCTTGTGGTGGTGTCAGGAAGTGCATCCGCCAAAAAAACTGGTGTGCCAAATCTGACGTGCATTGACTGTTGCGTTCAAGTCCTGCGGGCAAAAGAGAGATGGCGTTTTTTTGGATTACGATTTATCGAAGCCGAAGTCCAGTTTACTATCAAATGTTGAGTTTAAACTATTTAACTGAATTCTAATTAGAATGTTAGATTTCCAACTGAAATGTGTTGACTATGAAGTTCTGACCGATTTTTTTTTTACCTTGTAGCTCAAATGACTCAAAAAGTATATTTTTTCCTCGCTAAAAACGTTTACAGTATAGATCAAATGCCACAAAGTGGCAGCAAAGCACTTCTTTTGTCAAAATGATCTCCTCAAGTCAATTCAACGTAGTTCCTCGGCACTTGTGTGCCAAAAAAAACCTTTGTATCAACAATATTTTTCACCCACCTCGACACCGGACTAATACTTGGTGAGCATTTTGTGGTTTCTACACCCCAAAAAGTTTGAGAACCCCGAGAAGTCTTCCACATTTTGACCCTCCACTGTGAGTGCGTGTTGGCGAAAAGCCCTTAGAAGCAATATAAAAAATAGCATATAGGACAGACAACCTGTGTGTGGAACCTGTAAGCAACATGTGTTTGCAAGCTATGTGTATAAAATGTGTATTTATTGCAATAAACAATTTTCTTTGGAATGCCTTTTTCTCATCTCAGGCCATTTTGTGCACACAAATACTGAATAAAATTGACTTATTGAGTGCTGAACTATATTCAAAGGCTACCAATTTGATGCGTATTTCCAAATTAGCCAATTTGATCAGATCAATGATATGAAAATGGCATCAAAGAATAATATTCAAATAATATGCAGGTAAGATAAAGAACAGGTCATGTTTTTTTATCAATCATTTCACAGCTTATGGAACATAGATTATGTTTAGATAATCATTACATATATAATAATAATAATTAATTAATAATATTAATAATATATTAATAAAACAATGTATAAACAAAACAAATAATATATATAATAATATAATATTATTAATAATAATATAATATATATAAAAAACAATATATAATAATATATTAATAAAACAATATATAAACAAAACAAATAATATATATATAATAATAATGTATTATTAATAATAATTAATAATATAATATATATAAAAAACAATATATAATAATATATTAATAAAACAATATATAAACAAAACAAATAATATATATAATAATATAATATTATTAATAATTAATACTATAATATATATAAAAACAATATATAATAATATATTAATAATATACAATAATAATTACATTATGGAACATTTGAGCTATAAAAAAAATCGTAGTTGAAGAAGAGTTGTGTTTTATATATATATATATATATATAATATTATGCATATATTTTACAGCACTATTTTTAAAATGTAATCTTTATTGTTAACTAATTGGCTGCCGTGAGTAAGAATAGACGTCCAAATTTTTTTGTTTCTCAGTGTAAGGATGAATAAAGCCACATGATTGGACGTCTATCATGAAAAGAGTAAAGAGATCCTGACCTTTTTTTTTTAAGTTTAAAAAAATATCATTAAGCAGCACATTATAATTTTCTGAATGGGATTTTTGTATAGTAATGAAAATGACAGCCATAAAAAATGTAATTCCCATGATTTTGTGCATACTGCACACATTTGTTTTAACAAAAAAATCCAAACCAATGGTGTTAACATCATTACTTTCAAATACCTGCATTGTATTTTTAATTCCCCCAAAATATTGCTGTTAAGCTCCACTTTTCATATCTGATATATCATATAAAGCTTGATATTTCCTTTAATAAATGACCTTTTTTGCCCTTCCCTCGTCCATTCCCGTAAATTCCATTTATCAGACAGCAATTTACATGATATAAGCGCTTGTTAATTCCAAGTAGAGCTCGTAATAATGGTCCCTTTCGACCCAAAAAAAGGGAAAGATTTTTCTTCTTTTCCCCCCATGTGGTTTTCAAAAAGCAAGTTTAATTGCGTTTGGGGTCCCACATCGCTTGATTGTATCTTTCCATTTGGGTCTGCGTAACCGAGGGACAGGATATATAGAAGTAGCCAAAGGCTTTGACAGGTTAGATTGTCCCGAGGGGGAGACCCCCTGATGTGGGGGGCTACGCGCTCACACCGCTTTTGAAGGTGGGAGGGGCGTTGGTATCGACAGGGTTCCACACGGGGCCAGTTTTAGTCACTGTTTCATTAGAGACCATTTGAACCTTTCAACTTGGGGGGACGAATGGGAAAAGACCTCTGAGGAGGGGATTAGGGTGGGGGGGCTGGAGGGGGGGGCTTGGGACGGGGAGGGTCGGCTCGAGGGCTGCTTAAAAATTAGCTGACGCCTAATTTAACTTGTTTCTCTCCGAGTTTGGGATACATTCCTAATTGAGAGGGGAAGCAGGTGAACTTTTCAGGGTTCCCATTCAGAGCCGGAGAAAATGGCCGCCCTTTTATACACTGCTGCTGATCGTATATTATTACTGGGGGGATAGTGGTGGGAGGGGGGGGGCTTAATGAATATACACTAAAGTTCCCATTAAGTGAATTAGTGTTGCCTTGCAGGTGTTAGGGCAAGGCTGGGAGCGGGGGGGTTTACTAGGGGGCAATTCATAAACTTCAATATGTTAAATGTGTTCATTATTAATGAGAGTTTGGACTAGGGCTGAAGTCCAGATGTACCTGTCCAAGTGGGATATTAAATGCCCCCCCCCTAAAAGTCTCAAATGGGTATTTTGGGAGTTGTTGAAATGACGCTCTTATCGTTGGTTGGTGATTGAAAACGTGGCCAATTACGCATGACAAAAGGCAATTAATAGGCGAGTCGTTGGAGTTGCCAGTGCAGCTGCTGCTAGATAGACAACGTGATTGACCGTCATTTGGTGGCAAGGTGACGTCTTCGTTTGGGCTAATCTGGTGCGTCGTGATCTCTGTTGTGAAAAGGTTGCCATTTAGAGAAGTGGTGTCAAAGTCAGCTTTGACGTGGGCGAAATCGGAGTGGGCATCTTTGACGACTACGGCCGCGAAATTGACAAATCATGGGTTGCCAAATGAATCGACAAGAATTTTAATAGAGATAGTGCTGACCAAATCCTCTTTTTTGTTCCTCTTCACCCTTTCAGGGGCAGCGAACGGCTATTCAAAAGTCGTCAAAATACATCTTTACTCCTTTATAGAGGAAGGAATGATTTTTGTAATATGATAAAACTGAAACTAAACTTTAACAAAACAAATGGCTGTGTTAAGACCTACCGTATGTATACATGTACATCTATGTGTATGTATGTATATATATATGTATGTATGCGTATATGTATGTGTGTGTATGTATATACAGACACTCCTCAACTTACGAACGCAATTGGTTCCGAGCGATTGTTCATAAGTTGAATTTGTTTGTAAGTTGATTTAGTGCTATATTTTGTATTATAATTTATGTTTAAGGCCTATATAAGTATATTGAAGGTTTATATAAGTGCATTTGTATGTTTAAGGCTTGTATAAGTAACACGCATTGGTTTGTACTGAAAAAAAAAACATTTAATAAAATGGAGAGAATATGTACAGTACTGTAGAGAGAGAGATAGATTTATGTATTAGAAACTGGCCAAAAGAAGCGACCTAATGACGATTGCACAGTTTTCTTCTTTTTTTCATCATAAATGATGCAGTAGCACTGTATGGCATCATTCAATTGATTTGCAAACTTTGTGCAACGTTCAATATTTGGGTCCTGCTGCTCGATCTTTCTGTTTATAAATGGTACTGAATGTGCAACGCTCACCACTCACGCGCATCAAGCTTCGTTATTATTGCCACTCGTTTCAAATGAAATGGCTTGCCTCTTCCTTGCAACTCCCTCAATAGAAGCCTTTAGCTTTTTACCAACCATATTCAATATTGGATGCATGAGATATTTAATGATACAAATGAAAAAGGTTCTTTGCACACTGGAGATACATTCACGCACTTCCGCATTGCAACGAAGAAGGTAGATGCTGGGTGAGCTGAGCTCTCACAGCGCCAGGCGTCGGTATTAGCGGCGGAAAGAAGTACTACTCCGAAAAAGACGCGAAATACAAAATTGGACTTGCGAACATTTTTGGACTTAAACGCAATTTGCAGACATGTTCGTATGTACCGTTGTTCGTAAGTTGAATGTTCGTAAGTAGGGGAGCGTCTGTATATATATATATTTCAGCAACACGCTTATTTATTTATTTATAGATTTATTAATGTATTTATTTATATATTAACTTACTTATTACCTACCTATTTATGTCTAAAATGTCTTTTGCTGTGTCTGTATTCTCACCCTCTTGCTACTGTGACAATGAAATTTCCCGAAAATACGGGATGAATAAAGTTATCCAATCCAATCCAAATATATCGTCTTAAAAACGACTTCGTCATTATTTGGATTATTATTTTTATAATTATAAATGGAAATCAATGTTTCCTGTAGGAAAAACAATCATAAAACTAATTTTAAAAAAAAAGTTAGTTAGTTAGTTAGATGAGTTAACAGCTTTCGGCCTACCAATTAAAAACTCTTTAAAAGAGTTTATCACGAGTAGATGACCAATCTATTCGAAGTGGGAGGGGAGGCAGCGAATGAACAATCCTTGTTCAAATGAGCTGGAAGTCAACTGGTAATAAACTCATT
Source organism: Stigmatopora argus (assembly GCF_051989625.1). Classification (NCBI taxonomy): domain Eukaryota; kingdom Metazoa; phylum Chordata; class Actinopteri; order Syngnathiformes; family Syngnathidae; genus Stigmatopora; species Stigmatopora argus. The sequence goes on from NC_135394.1 coordinate 14,117,408, forward strand.
CCAACAATCGCTGCCAGCCCTCCCAGTTCAAATGGAGTGGATGTGAACACCATAATTCAGACTATTTAAAATTAGCACATCTTATTTTTGAACTAAAACAGTTTTTTTTTTTTAAAACCGCGAACAGACGTTCCTTCCCACTGTAAATGGATTGGACTTTTTTTGCCATTAGTGGCAACCAATGAGTTAAAACATTTGCGCCTAATAATTTAAAACTCTTTCAATGAGTTTATCACGAGTCGACGTCCAATCCATTAGAGCAGGGGTGTCAGACTCGGGTTGGTTCACGGGCCGTGTTAACGTCAACTCGATTTCATGTGGGCCGGACCATTTTAGATGTAATATTTAGATTTTTTTATATAAATGGATTAAAAGAACTGGATTAAAAGCCCTGAATATTCTGTTTTTTTATCGATCTAAAACAATGTTTATTTGATCTTTTTTAATATATTTTTAGATTTTACAAAATGATTTTTCAACTAAAAACACAGCAAAAATGGATTAAAAAATTACAATTATTGATTTAAAAAGGGGGAAAATCAGGAAATTTAATATACATCTATACTCTTCATTTTAATTTGATCCTAAAACAGAAAGTCGGCACTCATCATTTACTTTCCCGGGCCACACAAAATGATGCGGCGGGCCAGATTTGGCCCCCGGGCCGCCACTTTGATACACGTGCATTAGAGAGTGGGAGGATGGCATCGAGCGAATATTCCCTCCCACTCAAGGCGTCTATTTCCGTAAATGGCAAACAATGAGCTAAAAATTCCGCTCCTACTAATTTACAACTCTTCAAATAAGTCCATCACTAGCAGACGTCCAATCCATTTCAAGTGGAAGAGTGGCAGCGAATGAAAATTCATTCAATATCGCCGTCAATGGCAACCAATAAGCGACCTCTTTGGTCCAACTCCTTTAAAACTCTTCAAACCAGTTAATCGCAAATGAACATCTGTACATTTGCAGCCATCCCTCCCACTCCAAACAGATTGGACGCCTATCGTCATCAACGGCTGCCGGTAAATTAAATAGTCCGGGCGTACCTATCATCCGATGAGTCATCTCTCTTTCCTGCATTCTCTGACTCTTCACCCAAACATTTCCAAACTTACTATGCACTTTTCGGGGAGTCCTTTTAAAAGCAAAGGGCGGAAAAAAGTGAAATAAATACAAAAAAATCCATGCAAAAATCCTACTTAAGAGAGCAAAGCTCGGCCATTTTTGTGGTGGAAAACTTCCTTTTGTTTGGAGAACAACGACAGTCTTCTTCCAAGCCGACATGTGGAAGTCATTGCGTCCAGCCAACAACGTTTGCGTGTACGGGGGAGCGGCGTGGGGGCGTAAGCGGGTGTTAGTGCGCCTCGGGCCCAAAGGGGCTTTTGGTGAGGACCCCTATTCCCGTCAGGAGAGCCTCGGGATTGGGGGGCTGCTACCTTGTGGGATCAATAGCCGGTAAAAGCTGATATGTGAGTGCCTATGTGTGAGATGGGGGTTGCGTTTGATAAGGCATGGGATTCTGATGGTGTTGGAGCGCCCTCTACGAGCTCAGAGCGCTACTGCACCCTAGATGCGAGAATGCCAGCTAACTTGGGAGCACTCCAAAAATAGTTGACTGCTTGCCTCACTTAAACAATTTGTCCAAATGGATTGGAATGGATGTCTTTTGAAGTTGAGGGCAGTGGAAGAGTTAAAAATGCATTAAAAAGAAGTAAAATTACTTACTCATTGATGACAATTGGTAGTGAGGAAGGAAGAGGAAAGATGCCACCATTGTTATCTGTAGTCAAGTGTGAAGAGATAAATAAACACACAAAAAAGGCAAATTTGTTTAGAAAAAAATGGAATTTTCCCAATTGAAGTCATTTTTAGTTCATTAATAAAGTCAAAAAGAGCCCAAAAGGACACAAACACAACATTTGCAAATGTTTTGGTAAAACAACAACAGTAAATGCATCAACACTATAAAATCATGAAATTGATTATAATTATAAATGAGCCATTACAATTAAAACCACATTAGCACAGATAAATAAAATTTGTTTTTTTATTACGCAATCTTTCATCCAGTTATATGCCGTATTTAATGATAACTCATTTGCAAATATCAATTTCACATTACCCCCTTTCTATATTGGTTTTTGAAAAAAAATTCTGCATAAAACCAATATAAAATCAATTAAATTGTTAATTTTCCCACTTCTTTTGTGTGGTGGTTAGCATTTGCTTTAAACTGGTGTTGGAATTTGGAAAATAATAAGAAATACTGTCCCTGGAACTGAAAAAATGAAAAATAGCCAGTCTTGACGTGAAACCGATAGAATGTGCCTGGTTCCTTATTTGAGTATATCATTCAGTTTTTTTTCTTCCCCTCAATTTAATGGTCTGATGGTGTAAAATATCGCGTGCGTGATTGTGACGGATAACTTTTTTTGTTCCTGTTTTATGTTCAACATTTCCCATGCATTTCAAGTCATATGCAAATAAGGCTTTGATGGCTTGGAGATAAGTCAATATTACTAGTTTATATTCAAAATTTAGAAAATGATTACTTTTTTCAAAAGGAAATCAGCTATAGATGGCTGAAGAGAAGTTTACGCTAACTAATGAGATCGTCAATAAGGCCAATGACAGGAATAGGCATCTAATCTACCATATTTTGGAGGGTTGGCAGCAAATGATCGCCATAATTAAGCAAAATATTTTGCACATATTATTTAAATGAGTGGGAAAACAGTCTCCAAATAATTTCCAATAATTCCAACAATGGCATAATTGTTTTTATTTATTTTTTGTATTCGTTATTTTTTTAGGTCGGACTATTTTTAGATGTTTGTGTGCAAAATCCAAAACTGTTTTCTGATTTTCTCCCTCCCATATCAAGATTTTGGATTATAGGATCCCTGTTTAAAAAAAAAAAAAAATGAAAAGTCCGTGTGCACATTTGTTTCACATCTAAGAAATTTTAAATACTAACATTAATTAAAGAAAATATTTTTGGCAATATAAAGCACACCTGATTGTAAGACATTTTACTGCCTTTTTATTTAACCATTCTATTCATTGCTTTATTTATGAATGCAAATATCATTTATTTTAATTTAAAGGTTTAATAAAAGATGAATATGTATTAGCATTTTACTGCAAGGACCAGTATAATATAGTTATGCTCCTCTAAATAGGAGGTCATTAGGTATCATCACATTTAATCCATAAAGCGCACTTATCATAATTTGGTGGGATTTTACGTGTGCCATATACAGCAATGTTCTTTTTTTGTTGTTTTATTTCAGGGGTCGGGAACCTTTTTGACGAAGAGAGCCACAAACAATTCACATTTTCAAATGTTATTCCTTGTGAGCCATACTACGAATTTAAAAGTCAAAATACATACATGTAAACGAGTTCCTTTTCAATTTTTGGGGGGTAATTTCACTACTTTTAAAGTGGAAAAAACTGAATATTTTTTAAAAGATTCTTATGCTGTTGCTAATCAATGACAGAGTGCATTCCAGAAGAGTCTACTGCAAAAAAATGAAGATTAAAGCAAAAAAAATGAAGATTAAAGCAGTTCTAAATGTAATATCTCAGTTCTGTCAACAGCGAATTCCATATTTTAGCTCACAGGTTAGCAAAGAGCCAGATGCACCCATCAAAAGAGCCACGTGTGGCTCCCGAGCCATAGTTTCCCTACCCCAGTTTTATTTGGTGCACATTTTCTTTTGTCTTATTCACTTAAAGAACAAGAAGAAGCAACTCTTTTGCAACTTTGTCTCTACTAGGTGCAAAAAAAAAAGAGGTGAGGGTAAGTTAAAAAGTAGGAGGGGTCATTCATTTTAATTTAAAGGTTTAATAAAAGATGAATATGTATGTATTAGCACTTTACTGCATGGACCAGTATAATATAGTTATGTGCCTCTAAATAGGAGGTCATTAGGTATCATCACATTTAATCCATAAAGTGCACTTATTTTCATAATTTGGGGGGATTTTACGTGTGCCATTTACAGCAATGGTATTTTTTTTGTTTTAGTTGGTGCACATTTCACTTTTCTTTTGTCTTATTCACTTAAAGAACAAGAAGAAGCAACTCTTTTGCAATTTTGTCTCTGCTAGGTGCAAAAAAAAGAGTTAAAAAGTAGGAGGGGTCATTCATTTTAATTTAAAGGTTTAATAAAAGATGAATATGTATTAGCATTTTACTGCATGGACCAGTATAATATAGTTATGCTCCTCTAAATAGGAGGTCATTAGGTATCATCACATTTAATCCATAAAGTGCACTTATTTTCATAATTTGGGGGGATTTTACGTGTGCCATATACAGCAATTGTATTTTTTTTTGTTTTATTTGGTGCACATTTCACTTTTCTTTTGTCTTATTCACTTAAAGAACAAGAAGAAGCAACTTTGTCTTTGCTAGGTGCAAAAAAAAAGAGAGGTGGGGGTAAGTTAAAAAGTAGGAGGGGTCATTTCCTGAGAGTGACTTACTTGGAGCCAGATGATGACTTTGCTCAAGGGAGGGAAGAAGAGGAGGAGGAGGCAGGACTGTAAATTGGACCCATTTGCAGGTCGGCCGCGCTCATTCGCTCAGTAGACGTGGACGCCAAAAGACCAAAAGACACTCTCTTTCTCTGTGGATTATTAAGAGCCTTTTTTTTTGGGGAGTCGACTTGTTTTTTGCTGTGGATGTATTCCCTGTGAAGGATTGTAACGAGAGGATTATTAAAGGTAAATTGAGGTTGTAAAATGGGGTGGGAATTTTTTTTTAGGGTAAAAGTGCATATTATAGACGCATAATACGTACAGATTAGTTGGGGATTTGATCGTTGAACCCCCCCGTTGGGCTCCATATGGTGGCCCACCATGCACACCGCTGGAGGTGAGGCGCACCCGGCTGGGGGGGGAGAGAAGATCCGCGCAGCTGGGGGGATCACCTCCAAAGTTTTGGAAGTCATCCACTGGTGGGATTCTTGTTTTCTCCACTTTGGAATTCCATTGCAGCTTGTTTTGTTTCCTGTGGAATGTGGAATTAATTAAAGGAGGAAAAAAAGCATTATTGCAAGAAGAATGGACTGTGGAGAAATGGAATGTTTGATTTGTTTTTTTGTTTGCAGAAGCTTGGAGTTTTTTTGGGGGGAATATGGATGAAGTTTCGGAAGTTTGATTGGGAAACGAGTGGAAGCAACATGAGAGATTTTACGCATTTTTATGCATTTGGGGGTGAAAAAAGAAGGGATTTTTTTACAAAGCTGGATGTGGTGAAAAATAATATATTCGTATGCAAACGCGCCACTGATATATTTTGCTAGAAAAAAGTTAAAACATTATTTTAAGCTAAAAAAACTAAATGCATTTGATTTTCGGGTTAAACTAGAAGATATCATCCAAAAAAATGAGTGAACTCCATTGAGCAATCCCATTTACAAACATTTTGTTTCCCTTTAAAATGACTTAAAAAGATATATCCACTCAAAAAACTTACATTTAGAGGAATAAAATCACATCCAGTAAATGTGAATATATAGGTATTATGATATATCAAAGAATTGGCATTTTTAAAAACTAGGAATAATTAAAGTTTTAATGGGAGGGCAAAGAAAAGTATGCTTAAAAGAAGTGGACTGTGGCTCTCTCTAGTGGGAATTCTGTGCATGACAAGAGTAGATCATTGAAAACAATTGCTGATTAAGTTTTAAAAAAAACATGAGGTAAACGCATTATTAAATTATAAGCATAAAGAGTAAAAAACACTTAACATCCATAAGTATAAGTGCTGATTTTTTTCATAAAGTCATATTCTGGGATTTAATACAGCTTGAAATCATGCTGTTTTTTAACCCAAAAATATTTTTTCAAGCTATTTTTTAGGTTGAGGTGGAAAAAAAGTCATACTCCTGGTTTTGAAAAGCTAAGGAGTAGAAAATAGAATGTTTTCAAAAGTAAGGGTAAGTTAAAAAAAATACATTTTAGTTGAAACATCTGAAAAATTGGGCCCAAAATTGACAAATCAGCAGATCATGTAAGAAAAACCTTTAATTTTAATCTCAGGACGTAAGAAAACCGAGCAGGCATGATTTAAGAGTCATCATAAATATTATTTTTTCAATATGGAGCTCAATTAAAAGTCAGTTGTTGCATAAAAAACAAGATAAGATACCAACTTTTATAGTTACTACAATGTTTTCTGCAATATTCTAAACAGTGCGAGTGGGAAAAACATGCAAAATCAAATGTAAACCCAAAGTTTTTCCATCTAATCTGTTTTGGCATAAAAAAATTGTCTTAAAGCAAACGCTCAAAGTATAGCACCCCCGGCACACTGGCTCTATCTTGCGGTAGGCCAAAGAATTGCCTAATTATTTCAGTCGAATGTAGTCAAAAAAAGCAGAACTTTTTATCAACTTTTTGTTTTAAATTTACTACCATTTATGAAGCACATAACTTGTATATAAAAATATTAGTACTGTTATTTTTTTCCGATTCCAGGTGTTTTTAAACATTAAGAAACTTAAAATTAAATTAAAAATCATGTTTAGATAATGAATCTTTTAATATGCTCTTTTGTTTTTAGACCATTAACACGTTTTTTTGCATAATACAAGTCTAGAACTTTAAAAAGTAAGACCCATAAAAGTAGTTTTAATGTTGTTAATGAAGTTTTTGAGACTCGGCGGCGGAATATTTTACAATCCAAACAGATTTTGATACACAAGGTGGATTTTAAGCATTTTTTCTGTCTTTCCAGGTCAGAACATCCATAAAAATGGATGGTTCAAGACTATTCCATGTGTTTTTTGGGTCCATCTTGGTCCTGGTTGTCACAGGTTTGTCCCAGTTTGTCCATGATTCAAACCATTAGTGCTTTGTGGACTCCAAACTAAAGAACCATGTCCGTCCATTTTACAGTCAAGTGTCAACTGCCACCGACGATTGTGTCCGACAACACGGAATTCGTCCTTAGGGCGGACTCCGTGTTCAACGTCAGCTGCACGGGGACCGGCGCGGTGGTCTGGGCCGAGCCGCTGCCCCAAAACACGTTTGTCTTCCCCGGCTACATGACGTCCACGCTTTTCATCTACAACGCTACTGCGGCTAACACGGGCTACTACGTTTGCGTGGACGAGAATTTGGTGGCAAATCCAGAAAGTGATCCAGAAGTGGAACATGAGGCAGAGATTTACGTTTTTGTTCCAGGTGCCTTTTTTTTATCTTACTTTCTCTTATTTGGTTTTGATACTGTGCATATTTATTTTAAGTATGTTTAGCATGTCGGCATCACAGCTCTGGGGTCCTGGGTTTAAAAAAAATCCAGGTCACGTCCACCTGTGTGGAGTTTGCATGTTCTCCCCGGGCCTGCGTGGGTTTTCACCGGGTACTCCGGTTTCCTCCCACATTCCAAAAACATGCATGGTAGGCTGATTGGACACTCTAAATTGCCCCTAGCTAGGAGTGATTGGTTGTCTGTTTGCCTCTTTGTGCCCTGCGATTGGCTGGCCACCCATTCAGGGTGTCCTCAGCCTCTGGCCTGGAGTCAGCTGGGATACGCTCCAGCACCCCCGCGACCCTATTGAGGATAAAGCGGTTCAAAAAACGAGATTTGATGTTTACTTAGACATCCTGATTATTATACAATAATATATATATATATATATATATATATTTATATATATATATATATATATATATATATATATATATATATACAGATACACGTATACATATATATATACATATATATATATATACATATATATACATATATATATATATATATATATATATATATAAACATTTACATACATATATACACACATATAGCATATATATATATATATATATATATATATATATATATATATATACATATATATATTATTGTATAATAATCAGGATGTCTAAGTAAACATCAAATCTCGTTTTTTGGTGCTGAATATTAAATTGTCATTTTTTTGCAATGTGGAGAATGAAATGTATTTCATTATATGTATATATATATATATTACTTATTATTATTTTTTTATTAAATACATTGCAAGAAAATGACAATTTAATATTTCAGATATTTTTAAATGGCATATTGATAATTATTCTCTTGGTGACATCAGACAGGTGTCAATATATTTTACCTTTTTCAGGCATTATGAACTCTTATTTGAACATGTATGTGATAGAATGTTACGTAACGGTAAATTTTCCTGTTTTGTACCCCCAAGATCCCAAAGTCCCTTTTGTCCCCGAGACCGCCGACAATCTGGTGGTCCGCATGGACGCCATGGGAGTGTCCATTTCTTGTCGGGTGTCTGACCCCCACTCCCACGTCACCCTACGAAGCGTCCCCAGCGGAAAAAACATGTTTGCTTACTACGACGCCAAGCTTGGTTTCTTCGGGAGCCTCTCCCCGGGCCAGTACCAGTGTGAGACCACCGTTGAGGGCAAAGTGTTCACCAGCTCCATCTACACTGTCCAAAGCGACGGTACGTGAGTGCCAAAGATTTGAGGGTTTATCTTCACTAGTGTAGAAAACATATGCACCAATTAGATTAGATTAGATAACTATATCCATCTCGTATTCGGGAAATTTCATTGTCACAGTAGCAAGAGGGTGAGAATACAGACACAGCAAAAGTCATTTTAGACATTCAGGCATAAATAGGTAATAAATAAGTTAATAAATAAACAAATATCTAAATAAATAAGCGTGTTGCTGAAATATATAAATATATAAATATATATATATATATATATATATATATATATATATATATATATATATATATAGATAGATATAGATATAGATATATAGATATATACATATGTATATATATACATATATATATGATAAAATACCTCATTACATTTATTTTCACAGCCCAATAGCCATTTTTTCCACATTATAAAGCATTTATTGCAATATACACTGTAAATCATACATATATATACATATATACACATATATACACATATATACACATATATATACATATATATACATATATACACATATATATACATATATACACATATATATACATATATACACATATATATATATACATATATACACATATATATATATACATATATACACATATATATACATATATATACATATAGATACATAGATACATATATATACATATAGATACATATATATACATATATAGATATATACATATACATATATATATGTATATGTATATATATATATGTATATATATATATATGTATCTATGCATATATACACATATACATACATATATATAAATATACATATACATACATATGTCAAAATGTCAATTGAAATTGGATTCAAACAATTATCAATTAGCAAATATGTTTAAGCAAGCTACAGTGTACAATTTATATTCACTGAAAAACAAGTGTATAGAACATTTAGAGTTTATTTAGATTTTTCCCAAGCCAAATAACAACTTTTAAAAATGTACATGTCAAACTTGATTGTCGTTCTGAATGAAATACTGACTGAAAATGAGCCGTTATTGTTCCAATAGAACATGATTCACTTTTCACATAAGCGTCATGGGTGTACATCTTAGGACACGTCCCAAAAGGAAAACTGCCAACACTCGGCCAATGTACTGTATTTAAAATGAGAGCCCTGCTAGTTGATCTCACTGCTTGAGAGCCATAAAATTAGGTCATTATTTCAACAGGGGAAATGACCTCACGGCCCTGTTTTTAGTCCGTCGGTGCACATGTCAGTGCAGTGAAAAATGAGTTTATTTGATCAAGTGGTTAGATGATGCTTTAACGCCACTGGTCTTGTGGCTCTTCCAGTTCCAGCGGTGGAAGACTTTGACGTGGAAGTGAAAGTCAGCACGGAGGCTGTGAAGGTGGGGCAGCCCCTCAACATCACCTGCGTGGCCCCAGCTGGCGACTTCTTTGAGCAATCGTGGCTCCACCGCAAAACACAGGCGAGAGGCCTTTTATTTTGATTTTATTTTCTTCCTCCAAAACTCTTCGGGCTTTGCCCCTTGTCCCTTTTGTGCTCTATTTCCCTTTAAAACCGCCGGTCAGACGGCCTGTGCGTTGTTGTCGTCCCCTGGAGCGCGGAGTCTCAAATTAGCTGAGTGCTGGTTTTGGCGATGCTTTTAGCGACCTCAAAGCAAACGCCTCAGGAAAAAAACTGAAGCCGACTGACGGCCGGTTCTCGGGTGTTTGCGATGAAGAGTTTGGGCCGGACTATTCAAGCGCAAAGTCCAAATGGCCTGCGAGATGGAAGAAGTTCAAAGCGTTGTAAATCCTTTGACCGTCCACTTCCCTTCAGACTTGGAGGGCAGATCTTGTCTTGCACATGACCAGCAGACTCGGCGTTATTCCTATGCAGACCTAGTTTAATCTCAACAACACATTGTAGGATCATGAGCTCGGGGGTTCCCCTGAGCTCTTTTCCAGTGAGTTGGACTCTTGACTTCAGGATTTGGCCTACGTCGTCATTCATCTCTCATCCCTCTATCAAGTGTTTTAACCATTAAGCGCCGCTGTAAGTTTCAGTCCATTGAATAACTTCGCTCATTCCCCGTTTCTGTTTTTTTCAGGCTGTCGATGCAGTTCAAACAAAAGAAAATTTTCCTGACAAGGTCTTTTACACGCTTGCTATCCAACAAGCCAGACTTCAGGATGGCGGCCCTTACGAGTGTTTGGTCTCACACCAACTCAGCGGAAAGGTCAGAGTGAGCACCAAGGCTGTCACCGTCTTCGGTAAGACCCTTTTTATTACGCGGAAGTGGTTTTCTTCGAGGAAACTGCGGAGGTCTATCTCTGCTTTCAACATCAGACTCTTCCTATACGCTATGGCTTCAGCAGATGTGTGCCAGACCCTCTTCTCCGCCACACTTCCTGCCCAGCCACCTCTGAATGCTCCCCTTTTTAAAAAGCGCTTTTCCCACTTTGTGCAGAGGAGAGTTCCTTTGTGGCCCTCGATCACAGCGGGATCCTAGATACCGAGTTTGTCAGCCTTCTGGAGGAGACCGAGTTCACCATCCTAATTGACGCATCCCCCTCACCCAAAGTGACCTGGCAGAGAGACGGCAAAGACATTCCTGAAAGTTACTACATTCATACCAAAACGAGCCACCTCCAAGGCAACCGGTAGGAAAAGCCACATTTACAACCATTTCCAGCAAAAACGCAAAATTAGGCATGTTGCTGTTGTTTTAATTCCAGGTTTACACAACCTTGAACACAACAAAAACATACGAATCCTCCAATAGTTCAGTTCTCCGAGGTCTTGAGGTCTTATCCACACTTGTTTTTACCCCACTCGACTGCGGTCCACCCAAAATTTCATAGATGATCCAAATTGTTCTTCTCTGCTCGAAATGACTCTCTGTTAAGAGCGTAGTCAATCGTTGGCTCGACTCGTATAGTTTGGACCGCAATTAGGCCACGTAGAAGTTTGCTACGTGAAGACAATGACAATAGAAGCATTCAATTGAATTCTGTTAGCCGCAAACTTTGAACAAGTTAACTTGGTCTCAAGTAAAACTTGCCAATGTCTTTCTGGCAAACTGCTGCCCAAAAAGACTATGTTGTAATATACAGTATCTCTAAACAAGTTCTAAGGACTTCTGCACCAGACTATGTTGGCTTGATGTGCCGTGATCCCAAAGGCTTTTGGTTTCTTTGGTCCAGCCAAGCACTTAACCACCTGCAGAACTACATTGTTGATTTTACATGTTTTTTTGTCAGGCAGATCAAATAAACCACCTGAGCTTTAAGAGCTCTGGCTGGTGCATGTTGTAATTTTTGGACAGAGCCAAGCTTTTTTTTTTTTTGACAGCACATCTGTTTTTAGGTTTTGCGCTGATCTGAAATAACCACCACCTGGATGTACTGTAAATATAAAGATCACAGAAATTTTAATTCAATCCCATGAACACCCAGAGACACGCATTCAAGCTGTTGTACACCCAGGAAATATGTTTTCTGGACATTGTCATGGCTGACAATTGATATTGTTACAGGTACCAGAGTATTCTGACAGTTCGGCAGCCTCTGGAAAAAGATAGTGGAATGTATACTATCACGGCCGTGAGTAGCCCGAGCGCAGCCCAGTTCTCGTTCATGCTCAAAGTCAAAGGTAATAGCTTTCATCTTAACCTTCGATTAAGAATGAAAACCTGAAAAAAACATGAAATCACAGTTGATACCACGACCTGGAATCAACATTTTTTATCTCCATTTTCCTTCAGCTTCCACTGCCTTGACCTTTCCCCCATCCTCTGGCCCGGTGCTACTACCTCAGAAGGAGGAGATAGTGGTGGCGCTTCACACGCCCTTCTCTCTAACATGTCGTGGCGAAGCAAGGCTAGCCTGGGACATACCACTCGATGCGCCGGAGCAGACGCGGGAGGACAACGGCGGTCTGTTTGTCACCACCATCACGGTGGAGAGAGCCATGGCCATGCACACCGGCTTTTATACGTGCTTGTATAGCCAAAATGCCACTGAGGAAATGGCAGAGAGTAGCATCTACGTCTATGTGCCAGGTCCGTACCGCTTATTATCGTCACATTGCCCAGCCTGTTCCTTAGCGGTGCGACTAACCTCCAACTGATCTGATTTAGATCCCGATGTTCCTTTTGTACCATCGCCGGTGCCCTTTGGCAATCACGTTCTTTCTGACCACGAAGAGATGGAGATTCAGTGTCGGGTATCGGATCCCGAAGCTAACGTCACCCTGCTTAACGTGGACACCAGACAGCCTGTCCAGAGTGTCTATGATAGCAAGAGAGGCGCCCTAGGTGTTTTCACTGCTGGAACCTATGTCTGCAAGGCTGTCATAAATGGAGAAGTCCATTACAGCGAGGAGTACATCGTCCACGGTTGGTATGGTACGTATCTGCCAGGTGTAAGGAACAAATCCGCCCTTTGGCCGTAGCTAAACTTTCCCGATCCAATTTTTCGCCAGGTGGTGGTGCGATGCACGTGGAATTGACTGCCAAACGGACCGCTTTGCTGGTCGGTGACCCCTTAACAGTCACCTGTTTGGCTCGCGGGTCGGAAATCTTGGAGGATCACTGGAAATACCCCGGAAAAGTGGTGAGCGGCGTAAAGTTAAAGTCGAGGCATCGAATATCACAGGAGATCTGAAGTGCGTAATTTCCCCTTGGCAGGCTAACCGTGCCACGAAAACAGTCCACGAGAATAAGCGGGATCAGGAGATACTTTACACCCTCACCATCTCACAAGCCTCAGCCAAAGACAGCGGCATCTACGCCTGCTCCATCACTGATGTAATCAGTAACGAGAGCCAGACGAAACAACTTGCCATCACAGTTTATGGTATTGACACAATTAGAGATACATTTCCACGAGGTATTGCGATACGCTTGTAAAAACATCTCATTAACTGTGGCTCTCTGCTCTGGAACAGAACATGAGTTTCTGTTCCTGCGGCCAGAGTTTGGCAGCCAGGAATCCGCAGAACTGGATGAAGTCCGTGAATTCAAGGCTGATATTGAGTCGTTCCCTAACGTCCGAGTCACCTGGTTTAAGGACGGTCTTCTACTGAGTGACGTCACTGCAGAGATTTCAACAAGTCTGCGTCAGCTTAGCGAAACTAGGTGAGAAACACCCACAAAATCCATTAATCCATATGGCTGAAGCTCAATGTAACATTTCCACACTGTGGGCTGTAACTACACTTAAGGGTGAACCTCAGCATATGGTTTTGTTTCTTCGTATAGCTACTCCAGCGTCCTCAAACTCATACGCGCAAAAGAGGAAGACAGTGGGAACTACACCATGTGGGTGGAAAATGGAAACCTCACACAGAGCGTCAGCTTTAACCTTAAAGTCAAAGGTCAGCGAGAGGAATGCTCAAAACCCTCTTAGTGCGATTTTTAATGTTATCACTTTCGTGCACTGGCAGACCTTTAGCTGCGTTATCTCACATACTTGTGCGACCATGTGACTCTTCCAGTGCCTGCAGTCATTATAGACCTGATGGACATCCACCACGGTTCAGCCTCGGGTCAGTCTGTGGTGTGTATCGCTGGGGGGCAGCCCATCCCGGAAGTAGAGTGGTTCATCTGTAAAAATATTAAACAGTAAGCCTCGATCTCTTTGGAATTCAACTCTGAAATCATTTGCAATGTTTCACAATCCCATCCCTTGTTCAGCTGTGCCAACGACTCATCCTACTGGGTACCGATCCCCGGCAACTCCACGGACGTTGAGGTGGAGTCGCGCATGGACGAGGACAACAACCTAGAGAGCCAAGTGCTTTTTGGCCACCTGGAGAACACGTTAGCGGTACGCTGCTTGGCCCGCAATGAAATGGCCGCCGTCAGCCGGGAAGTGAAGCTTGTGGCGAACGGTAAGGACACCATTGCCACCACACCACACTCCTGATGATATCTAATCCCTCCCACTTTTCATTTGATGGGCTAGAGAATTCTACCCATGTGGTCCTTCCAATTAAGCATTTTACATGTTACATCAATACTCATACGTCATCAGAAAAAGCACTTTACGCCCACCTGTCTTCCTAAACAGGCCCTCACCGCGAACTGACTGTAGCTGCCGCCGTGCTGGTCCTGCTGGTCATTGTCATTATCTCACTCATTGTCTTGGTTGTTATCTGGAAACAGGTACTACATTCATCCGTTCATTCATCGCCATATGTTCACGCAAACATTCCCTAGTTTCCAGCTCTCCACATCAAATTCCGTGTCCCGTGATAGGCTAACAAGCGTCAATGTGTTTATAGAAACCTCGCTACGAGATCCGCTGGAGGGTGATCGAGTCTGTGAGTCCTGATGGCCACGAGTACATCTATGTGGACCCTATGCAGTTGCCCTATGATTCCAGATGGGAGTTCCCGCGAGACAGGCTGGTGCTGGGTGAGTTAAGTGTCTGTGAGACACAAGAAAATTTCATAGAAATTTTACTCTTAAGACGTCCTCACAAATGAAAAATGGAGTCAGCCAGTACTCCAGGTAGACTTACTAATAGTTTACATGCGTAAAGTTTGTTTCTCCAGATTACCTGAACAGAAAAGGCCTTTTCCACATTTTGTAGCTTGATAGTTGATCTTGTGTCTTCAATCTCCAGGTCGCATCCTAGGTTCCGGAGCCTTTGGGAAGGTTGTAGAGGGTACGGCTTACGGCCTCAGTCGCTCGCAACCTGTCATGAAAGTGGCGGTTAAGATGCTAAAACGTAAGTCAGCCTAGTTTCTATCAAAAACCTAATGTTGCATTTTAAGAAATAGAAGGAATGAAGTTTTTCAGAAGCTGATAAAGTTTCTTTTTGCAGCTACAGCCCGATCAAGCGAGAAGCAAGCGCTGATGTCAGAACTGAAGATCATGACTCATCTTGGACCTCATCTCAACATTGTTAATCTCCTGGGAGCATGCACCAAGTCAGGTAAGAACCTCGAGATTAGGTTTTATTTTTAACACTCAAGTGTCTTTCTTGGTTTGAGTGGAATCTTAACAGGAAAACGGGAAATTTGATGCCTGTAGTCATGACCATGCCGGTTTCTGATAAGATTACACCATAGGTGCAACTCTTTATCTACCATTTCCTTTCTAGGCCCAATCTACATTATCACTGAATACTGCTTCTACGGTGATCTGGTCAATTATCTGCACAAGAATAGAGAGAACTTCCTGAGCCTGAGTCCGGAGAAACAGAAGAAAGATTTGGACATCTTTGGAATCAACCCAGCAGACGAGAGCAGCAGAAGGTAGCGCATTGTCAGGTTACTGGGCTGTAATTTATTTATCAGAAGTGAGTCAGATTCTCGAAAAGCCACATAACATTGATTTGTTCCATTTCCATATAGACGTGCACACACTTTCCCTCAAAGCACTGATCAGAAATTCTATCTCCATTCTCCCCTGTGGTTTAAGGAGATTGTCTGGCGTCTCCACCAAATCAAATCGCAGACCTGAACTGGTCTCAGCTTTCAACCTAACTTCATTGCGACAGAGCAACAGTATAGCTGTCAATCGTAACGTGGCCAGTCGGCAGCCATCTTTCCTGTCTGAGGTTCCTTGTGTTGATGGATGACTCAGAGTCACCGCTCCTTGCCGTAACCACAGCGCTTTCTAAATGTGGCGCCCGCGCTAGCCTCCATTGCGGCCTTCGCTAAATTCAAGCCGCAGGCGCATGCCAACTTCAAGGAATGGTTTTCGCGCCAGAAGAGTGAAAGAGACAAATGAATTACTACACTAAAGTGTAAACAGGAACAACAAAACCATTGAATAACTAAAGTCAGAGCAGCTGGTTAAGTGAGTGAAAGGCTACGTGTCTCAAAATCTGGGATGTGAAACTGGAAACGGTAAAATTAGTATCGGTGAAAAAAATCTTTAATAAAATAAAGTCAGATTACCAAAAATTTACTTACTTGCAGTGAATCCTTGCATCATCTTTCTAGCTTTGGGAAATTAACATATCTTATTTGTTGTTTTTTTATCTGTTCTTCACAAAAAAAACTGAAAAAGGTTTTTGGAGTGACTCACTATTTAGGACTAGGTTGAAGTCCAGCGTTCCAGTCATTGGGAAATAATGGATTAATGATATTTTCGACATGTTGTTCTTATAGGATTCTAACCAAGAAAATCATGTATATTTAAACAGAAATGAACTATATATTTATTCTGTCTTCGCCCTGTGATTGACTTGTCTAGTCCAGGATGTAGTCTGCCTTTAATGTCAAGTCAGCAGCGCTAGACTCCATCTTCTTACTATCCTATTTAGGATAAAGTGGATGAATGACTGTAGCGTACGTACTAAATACGGATAAATACAGTTCTTTGTGACGTCTGGGTATAAACTTTGCACTGAATCTCCAATGTCGGAAATACCCAGCCCATTTTCTGGAATGCAGCAATAGATTATGGTCAACACAGGCTGGTATACTTGGACTTGACACTTTGGTCCCTTGCCTTCACCCACAGCTATGTGATCCTGTCCTTTGAGAGCAAAGGCGACTACATGGACATGAAGCAGGCGGACACTACACAGCAATACGTTCCCATGCTGGAGATGCCCAACACCTCCAAATACTCCGACATCCAGCGCTCGGACTACGACCACCCGCCCTCCCAGAAAGGTCTGAACGGTGAATTTGTTTCGTCCTGTAGTTCATTTCTGTCTCCTGTTGTCAGTCCACGTTTGCTTGGTTTGCTAGTCCAGGGGTACACCCTTGTCGGAATTTAGGATGGGTAAAGCCCTGTAATTACACGGAGGAGAGAGGATAATTGCAGCACTTGCGTATTATTGCCCAGTTTCTCCCTGCCATTAACCAAAGCCAGGTCAGGACAACCAGCGCTATATTTATTTTTGTGTTCTTGTCTCAACCAGAAACAGAAGCAGACAACCTTCTGTCGGAGGACATGGACGATGGTCTAAGCACGACGGACCTGCTAAGCTTCACCTACCAGGTGGCCAAGGGCATGGAGTTTCTGGCTTCCAAAAACGTGAGTGTAAACCACAGAAAATAACTTCCTCGTAAGAAGAAATCTCCTGACACATAAAGATTGTTGACGATTGCCAAGCGAGTCAGGTCAGCGTTGTCTGATAAGCACTCACGAGCTACAAACTCCCTCAAAAGCAAAGTTGAAAGCTGAATATAGTACCAGCACAGCCAGTCTAGAATTACCAAGCCAGTCTCCCAGCTTCATAGTTATTATCCTTAAATAAAATAAGTGGTCACATCCATCCACCCCACTGGCATGTTTATACAAGGATCATGCTTGTGTGAAGCAATATGTATTATCATTAAACACAAGCTTGGTTTTAATGCAGAAATAGAAATCCTGGGAAGCAAAGGAACGAAGAAAAGACCGCTAATTTGGTTGTTCTTTTTCACAGTGCGTACACCGCGACCTTGCAGCCAGGAACGTTCTCCTTTCTCAGGGCAAAATTGTGAAGATCTGCGACTTTGGACTGGCCAGAGACATCATGCATGACAACAACTACGTGTCCAAAGGCAGCGTAAGTCCGCTTGATTTTAGCCTGTTTCTTCTCATAGTCTTCCCTCATAAAATGGTATTTTTCTCCTTTAGACCTTCTTGCCTGTCAAGTGGATGGCACCGGAGAGCATCTTTGACAATATGTACACCACTTTGAGCGATGTCTGGTCTTACGGGATCCTCCTGTGGGAGATATTCTCCTTAGGTGAGCTATAGTCTGTAAAAATTAAAAATATACACTACTCCAGTTGCGGCTAGGATCTGACCCTCATTTTTTCTTTTCGCAAAGGTGGGACACCATATCCCGGCATGGTGGTGGACTCTAGCTTCTACAACAAAATCAAGAGTGGCTACAGGATGTCCAAGCCAGAGCAAGCGCCGCATGACGTGTAAATAAAGAACACAATGCTTCCATCTTTGAATATTGATTCTCAACACTGTAATTACTGGCTCACCTGACACATCACCTGTTGATTTGTATTTTTTGTAGCTACGAACTGATGATGAAGTGTTGGGACAGCGAGCCGGAAAAGAGGCCGTCCTTCTTAGGTCTGAGTGGCACTGTCTCATCTCTGTTGCCCAACAGCTACAAGAGAGTGAGTACCCCTTTGCGACCTTTAAGGCTTCCAATGACGCTTCTGCGAGCTCCTTTTGATTTTTTTACCTTTGTCTTTCGACCTATCCACTCTCCTCAAGCCCTATTTTCAGGCTTTAAGTGTGCACACCTTTGTTTTTAAAGTTTGTTGCTAAGCACTAGTCCAAGGCTAAATGATCAACACATCAACAACCTGTAAAAACAGAGTTTATGGTTCATGTAAAGTCGTTGTCAAAACAATCCTGCACATCTAATGTACCTTTTAGCGGCATTGAAATTGGTGCCTTCTATGGGGACTGTTGCAACTGCATGGTTGCATTCTCAAGATTGGACTTTTCTAAGAAGACCATTTAATAATGTTGCTATTTGCGGAATACATAGGCTGTATTCACTCGTATATATTGCAAGAAAATTAATACATTGCTATATTTGGTCCCCTTTTGTGTGAAAACGCCCCCTAAATCGTCTCCAAACATACCATTTTCCCAGTGAAACAGTCCCTTCAATTTCCTTAACGTACATGTGATTACAGTGAAAAAAACCACCATTTGGTGGGTCTCACTTTGGTTGCCTCCCCCAACTCCTGTTCTTGCCACAACCACCCAAAGCCTTAATTACCTCGTTAAAGCCCACACCACACATGCTGCATCAAAACGGTCTACTTCTCAGACTTTTACGAGGGGTACAGAGGGGAACTGTGGTGGGGAAACCCGTGTTTTCCCATCTCGATTCACAGTTTAGGTGGCGCCATCTATCTGTGATGGTATATTCCTGCCATCAATTCTACAATATTTTGGAATTTGGAGGAAAAAAGTGCCTATAAATTGCTGCCTGTCTGTCTCTACTCGTTGCTTTTGAATAACTTAGTACGTTTCCTTTGTACTCTCAGCATTATGAGAGGGTCAACAGCGATTTCCTGAAGAGCGACCACCCTGCCGTGACACGGGTTTGCCTGGATGGCGACGACGCCTACATCGGCATTGCTTACAAGAACCAAGGCAAGCTGAAGGACCGAGAGAGTGGCTTCGACGAGCAGCGACTTAGCTCCGACAGTGGCTACATCATCCCCCTGCCTGACCTGGACCCAATGTCCGACGATGAATTTGGAAAACGGAACAGGCACAGGTACTGCAATGGACCATTATAGGACAGGGAAAGGGGTTAGCCTAGGCCAAATTTTGTGAGGTAAAAGATAAAGTCTAATGTTTTTATAAAGAATTAATTTGGATTGTAGTAAAATCTTTAGTCGCATAACTAAGAAATCTACCATATTTTGCTGTTTAATATACCCCCCCCCATTTAATATACCCGGGTATATTAAACGGCAGGGGTATATTAAATGGCGCACAAACGGGAAGGTACGATCCACTATGCACTCTTTATGCCGTGACGGGGTGCATCAACGTTTTGCAGACTAAAACTACTTACTGCTCAGGTTAAAACTACTTACTGCTGAATAAAGTCTGACTTGGAATTTTATTGAACTTAAGTATCTATAATAATGCCCCAATGAACAACATACAAATCTTGCCAAAAAAGCTGAGTTTCCATTTAATATACCCGGGTATATTAAACGGCATGGATATATTAAATGGCGCACAAACGGGAGGCTCAAAAAAGCAAAAATCATTTAATATACCCGGGTATATTAAACAGCAAAATATGGTAATAAGATTGTAAAAAGCACGATTTTAGGATAAAATGGCAAATTTGGAATTTTAATTACTCAGCATAAATGTTTTCGATCAATTTTAATTGTGTGATCATTGAACAAAAATGTGAACTTTCAAATTTCTTCTTCCTTTTTTTCAATGCATTCTTAGAACTACAGTGAAACCCCTGCCACATAAAACAAAGCTGTATTTCCACACCAAAAATGCAATTAAGCTATGAAAGTCCATCCAAATGGATTAGATGTCAAAGGCCGTGATTGAGTTTTAAGCATGCCAACTCTCGCATTCATACTTTGAAATATAAATTCTGCAATTTTTGTTGCAGTTCGCAAACATCCGAGGAAAGCGCCATTGAGACGGGCTCTAGCAGTTCCACATTCCCCAAGCGCGAGGGCGAAACCCTGGAGGATATCACACTTCTGGATGAAATGTGTCTGGACTGTCACGATCTAGGGGAGGACAGCTTCCTGTGATGTCACCATGGAAGGGAGATGAGGGGGAGGGTTTGGGGGTTACAGACTACAAAGGAGCAACGAATAACCAAATACTCCAGATGTTTCGCCTCCCCCCATGGAGTAAAAACCACTCAGACTTTACTTCTCTTTGGACTCTGCCCCCTGTTGGGCTGGAGGAGTGAGTGATAAGGAAAACAAGTTTCTCAACTGAAGAGCTTGATTGATTGGGGATTCTTTTTATAACAAGGGAAGGATACGCAGCTTTAACCAAACCGCCCCTCAGGACACGGCAAACCACTATGTCCACAGTCCAAGACCACCCCATTTCATCTATACATACTATTGGACCTGATGCTGGCACAATCAGTCTCAATACAAGAGCACAAAAATCTGCGCGTTGCTATAAAGTGACCACATGAGGGCTGAATACACGTTTATTTTTTTACGTCATACGCCATTATGTACACATGTATTATTTGTGAATATCGAGTAGATGGTGAGCGAGAATGGAGAATGCATTGGACCATTTGGAACAAAGTGAAGAATCTTTGGAGGAGTGTGATTGTACTGTAAATAGCACCAGAGTTGTTTTTTTTATATATATATAAAGAGAGAATAAATGGGAAATCATATTTTAACGCAAGCACATACAGTATTAAGCCTCCTGGACAGCATTTATCCAAATAAATAGAGTGAACCCTGTCATTGGATGTTGTAAGCCCCCAGCTGCACCACTGCCTGTTTTCTGTCTGTGATGTTTTTGGCAATCAAATGTTGCACTTTCTATTGTTTTATATTTGTAACCAATTGCCCCTTCCCCTCAAAGCTAATGGTACGCTGTTTGTGTCCTAATTATAAAAGCTAATTACCAAAATTTGATGGTTTACTACTTGTATCGTTGTACATTCAGATGATTTACAGTGTATATTGCAATAAATGCTTTATAATGTGGAAAAACATGGCTACTGGGTTATGAAAATAAATGTAATGAGGTATTTTATCAAAGTATATATATATATATATATATTGCTGCCTGTCTCTACTCGTTTTATCTGTTCTTCACAAAAAAACTGAAAAAACTTTATGACATATACATATACATAGACATATATATATACACATATACATATATACATATATATGTGTATATGTATATATGTGTATGTATATATATATATATATATGTGTGTGTGTATATATGTATGTATATATATATATGTATGTATATATATATGTGTATGTATATATATATGTATGTGTATATATATATATATATATTTTTTTTTTTTATAAGGCGACCCGGCGGCTGAGTGGTTAGCGTGTCGGCCTCACAGAGGGGGACCTGGGTTCAAATCCAGGTCGGTCAACCTGTGTAGAGTTTGCATGTTCTCCCCGGGCCTGCGTGGGTTTTCTCCGGGTACTCCGATTTCCTCCCACATTCCAAAGACATGCATGGTAGGCTGATTGGACACTAAATTGCCCCTAGGTATGATTGTGGGCGTGAATGGTTGTTTGTGTCCTTGTGCCCTACGATTGGCTGGCCACCAATTCGGGGTGTCCCCCGGCTCTGGCCCGAAGTCAGCTGGGATCGGCTCTCACAGATCGAAGTCATTGACCCCATATTTAATTTTATTGTTAGTCAACCCAAAGTTTCAGTCTCATTGCTTGAACAAAAAAGTCCAGTCACTTCATTTTAAAGTACCTGTTCATTGGAATTTAGGTTAACAACGTAAATCAATGCTTCCGGTAGTTAGTCTTTAGTGTCTGACCACTCGCCAGTGTTTAGAAGTCAATCTTCTTTGCTGCACCATGCTCTTCAAATCTTCAATTTTAAGTACGGTTGTTCCCTAATATGAATCCACAAGAGGGTGATAGAGACCAGCACATGGAGGAGTAACAAGCGCAGTTCATGGACTGAACCACAGCAATTGAAGCTTTGGCACTAATCTTGAGTCTTCGTTGAGTGGACGATTGGTCCCACTACTCTTAAAATGTCGGTCATTTTGAAGGTCTTTTTGGGGTCCTAATTTAAACTCTAAAAGCATTGCTGGTGTTTACCTTAAAATTCACTAATCAAGTTCTAAGCCCGGCCTAAAGTCATTTTTATACCTCTGAGATTAATTCAGTTCAACCACTTTTTCTTTATACATCAGTCAAAATTCCGTGGTACTCATACTTTTTTATTGTTTTTTTTTCATTGTTTGTTCATCGTGTGTTCCCTCTGGGAAAATGAGCTGCTGGTAAGAGCAAAACAAAAAACATCCATCGCTTCAAAGCAAATGGCAACTCAAAGGAACAACTGTATAGTTGGAGCCCTAGGACAAGCACAATTTGTAGCATGCTATGTCTTTTGACAAACACACATTTGGAGTTCATTGGGTTCATGGCACAACAGGTTGCTTGAGAAATCGTAAATAATAGAAAAATATAGGGTAAATGGTAACCCGGTGGCATTGAACTCAACTCGGCTTTACAAATAAAAACTGATGGTATGGTGAACCATTCTTAAATATAAACCACTTCTAACGCCAACCCCAGTTCAAGTATACTTGCAAAGTAAAAAGTAAAGGACTGAGACGACGTCACAAGGCATCTCCTTCGAAGTTGTAAGCAGCTATGTTGAAAGATGTTTTTCCTTTTTTAATTACATATTACTAATAATGATTTAAAAGGTTTGAATCATTATTCCAACACTTAACAAAGACCGTTGCTCATATTTTAAAACAACCGCATACTTTTGCCCTCAGCACATCTGCATAAATTAATATTAAAAAAAAACGGGAAAAAAATTGACACACCATGGACAAATATGGGGGTACTACAACCCTGTAAGCAATTGAAACTTGAATCTTATGACAAAGACAAAGTTGGTGTTTACACTTTTATGGGAATGTTTCTACAAATAATTGTAAAAATGGGTACCATGAGTGCCGACAATTTAGAACTCAATGACAAGATAGAGCCAGCGGGTCCATTGCTAACTTCTTGTGAATTATAACAAGAACTTTTCAATAAGATCAGGCTGACCCAGTGATTTCAAAAGGTCAGGTCAAGCTACTTAATTTTGGTTTACAATGTGTTTGTTGGATTTTTTTCCATGAAAAAAAAATTAAAGGTTTTCAAAGTACTATCTGACGATCACTAATACAACAGGCGACCCCTCACCCGTATTTTATTACCTTGTTTTGGTAGGTCAGCTCAAAAACAACCAGGTTTTTAATTTGATAGTGCTACACACCGTGTAAGGGCTTGTCCCTCCATCTTAGCTCTCCCTTTCAACTGCGAAGTCATCAGGTTTCGACTCCCTTAGGCATTTGCTTAGCAGTTCATCAGTTGATGCCATTTTCTTAATGTATTCTTGGATTTTTGACGGTTCGTCCTGAATTGTGGTTTTGATCTTTGCAAGACCTCTACCTCCTTCTTGATGCTTAGTCTACAATCTCAAGGAAGAACCCTCCATAAATAGTGAGGAACTGGATTTTTGTGTGCAAGACATTTGATCTGTTATTTAAGTAGAGTTTGTATTTGACTACATTCATTTTTAAAAGCACTAAGGTAACTTAAAGCAAAGTATTTGGATACATCACAGATGTCAAAGTGGCGGCCCGGGGGCCAAATCTGGCCCGCCGCATCATTTTGTGCGGCCCGTGTAAGTAAATCATGAGTGCCAACTTTCTGTTTTAGGATCAAATTCAAATGAAGATTATAAATGTATATTATATTTCCTGATTTTCCCCTTTTTAAATCAATAATTGCAATTTTTTAATCCATTTTTTTTTCATTTGGTGTTTTTAGGTCAAAAAGCATTTTGTAAAAATAAATATCTAAAAATATTTTCGGTTTTCCACTTTAATATTGAATATAATTTTTTTTAAAAGTGTCCATTTGAAATGAAAAACAAATGATTAGATGTTTTCCCTTACTAAGAAAAAAAGTTCAAATAAACAGTTTTATATCTATTAAAAAACTGAATATTTAGGGCTTTTGATCTAGTTCTTATAATCCATTTTTTTTTAATCTAAATATTATATCTAAAATGGTCCGGACCAAATGAAATCGAGTTGATGTTATTGCGGCCCGCGAACCAACCCGAGTTTGACACCCTTGGGATACATCTAGGAGTATTTGGATTATTTAGTTTTATTCATGGGAAATATTATGGTAGATTGAGAGTACAGTCATACCTTGAGATACGAGTTTAATGAGATATGAGCTCGTATGTCAATTTACTCGTATCTCAAATCAAATTTTCCCATAGAAATGAACTAAATACAAATTAATTTGTTCCCACCTTCTGAAAAAAACACCAAAAAACAGGATATTACAATGGAAAAAAAATATTTGTATTGGTTGTAATTCACCATCTGCTAACAGAGCAACAAATAACTAGTGGTTATGATGTTTAATAATAAAATGAGACATTATTCAATACAACGCAGTGTTCGCGGATGGGAGAGAAAGACTTGACGGATGCGCTTGTAACGTAACATAAACGTGAAATCTAACTTAGTAAATGAACTTAGATTCCTATACACACCCTTAAAAAAAGCCAGTTCGGTCACGCGTACACTACTCATGTTTGTCGATTATTTCATGCGTAATATTGATTGTCATCATAGGCAATGTTCCCTTTAATTTTTTGTTTGTCTGGGCAGAAAGACAACCTCCCTGAGCACACTGAGTACCAGTGTGAGCAACATCATCCATAATTTCTCGCTATGGGCACACACCAGTATCACACCTGCCATAAGCAGGTGCATGTATACTACACATAAATCATTTAGTAATAATAAAATGTAATGATAAATATCTATGAATGGGTGGCCCGGCGGATGAGTGGTCCGCGTGTCGGCCTCACAGCTCTGGGGTCCTGGGTTCAAATCCAGGTTGGTAAAGTGATAAAGTGGATAAAGCGGTTCAGAAAATGAATGAAAAAATATCTATGATTAAAACATGTTCATAAATGCCATTAGAATATGCACAAATCCGACTTAAATTTGACCTTATTTTACACATCTGTCCTTCTCACTTCTCATTCTCGTTCAAATGACTTTTCTGCTGAACGTGTCACTTGAGATAGTCAAGTTTCCATTTATATGCAATATTTTTCCATGATTTTGCTTTAATTTATTTAATAAGGGATAGCACATATTAATGAACATATTTATATTCATGAACATTAATATATATATATATATATATATATATATATATATATATATATATATATGTAAGATTGTAGCCGAGGGCTAATTTCCATTTATAGTCCATTGTTTAGGTTGAAGACAAACGATCACACACACTAGACACACACACACGCACGCACACACGCACACAACCACACTCACGGCAGATTTAGACAGTTCTCACCTGATTTCGCCGCTTGTTCTTCTATTTGCACAGTAAAGTAAAAAGGAATGTATTAAGAAATATTAAAATGTAATTAAAAAAAGATAGAAGGGCTGTAAAACACA
Organism: Stigmatopora argus; assembly: GCF_051989625.1. Lineage (NCBI taxonomy): Eukaryota > Metazoa > Chordata > Actinopteri > Syngnathiformes > Syngnathidae > Stigmatopora > Stigmatopora argus. The sequence continues at coordinate 14,143,559 of NC_135394.1, forward strand.
AAAAATATAAGAGCGGACAGAGCTACTGCCACTGGCTGCCGCATGAACGGCGCCATCATGAGGAAAGAGGAAAATGGGTTGAAGACAAACGAACACACATACTAGACACACACGCACGCACGCACACAACCCCAAAAAAAAATTGGATTTTATTTTGTGCGCTCCATATGATTTGCTGTGCGCGGAGAAGACGAGAGTAGTGCGCAATTGCGCACGCGCGCAACTTAGAGGGAACATTGATCATAGGCCTTTTCTTCGCACTACCCTTCATTGCACCGGCGTCCTTTAAATCCATTGTGTTTCCCTTAATTCTGCACTGACTAATGTAAAAAAAAGACGGAAAAAAATGCAACGAAGCTAAGACAATTTGGCCGGGAAAAGTGTTTCTACGCCATTTCCCCAATGCCTGTGCATAGAAAAGCAAACTTCGGTCACACAGCTTCAGGATCCGCTGCCCAAACAGTCAACCCGTTAGCTTCAAAAAGAGTATCAATGTGGAAAGACAAGAGGCTTCTTCAGCCAGGGCATGAAAACAAAGACCGCCATTATCGACTGCTCCATAACATTCAAGTTTATTTAGGAAATGATTTGGTTTCACCGCCGTGGATAGGTTTCTCGGTACTTGCTTCCTTTTGATGGTGCAATTCGCAATGGTACCCGGCGCCAGTCACACAGCAGTATTTCACTTGGCTGTTATTGTCCAGCTGAGGCCTTTTAGTATTCCATGTAAACATGACAGTATTTAGAATTGGCCCTATTCGTTCATCTTCCATGCTGCGTGGCCTTACAGGGGTGCTGGAGCCTTTCCCAGTTAACTGTCGGCAATCGGCGGAGAATTGAATTGAATTAAATTGAATGCTTTTATTGTCATTAGAGAAGTATTATGAGATGGAAAGCTTCACCACGAAGTCCACAAATAACAACAAAAACAGACAAATAAGTAATCAAAAAATACTAACAATGAATAATAAATAAGTAGTCAAAATAAGTTGGAAAGTGCACAAATGACAACGGATTACAATTGATGTCGTAAACAAGCTAATGACACTTTTGGGGGTGAATACAAACAAACAATTGACTTGAGTGAGTGTTAAGAATAAAGACTGACGATATAGACAGACACACCAGGTTGTTGTTAAAGCGATTGAGGGTGATTTAATTGCGTGTTGTTTTACTAGCTAAAGTGATGTGGAATTTGATTTTGATATATTTGGCTGGCCGGGTGAGTGAAGGGTAATTGGATTTGCGATCTCCTCGGGACTGTTTGATATGAAACATCACTCCCGCATGAAATTTGACACTTTGTGACTAAAGGCTTGGGTGGGTGAGGGTGATTGGCCACGTGCCTTTGATTCAGGTTCTGTCTCCAAATTTCACAAATGCACTGCTTGGGTGTCGACATTAAAACAAAGTTGTTTGTAACAGATACTCTGGGAACACTATTGTACATTACCAGATTTTCATAAAGTGATTGTGCAATATATCGGCAAAAAAATATAATATTCAGAAGTGCTTTTTCACTTGGTTTAAAATATTGCATCAATGAGAATATATAGGCAACGTAGCATGAGTGTGCTACAGCCCACTACAGGCTGACTGCGCTCACATGCCCTCTATTAGCTATTATGCAACCTACCAACGCCAATTAGTCTACACCACAGGTGTCAAAGTGGCAGCCCGTGGGCCAAATCTGGCCCGCTGCTTCATTTTGTGCGGCCCAAGAAAGTGAATCATCAGTGTCAACTTTCTGTTTTAGGATCAAATTCAAATGAATATTATAGATGTATATTATATTTCCAGATTTTCTGCTTTTTCAATAATTGCAATTTTTAATCCAATCTTTTGTGTTCAAAAAGCATCTTGTAAAATCTAAATATATATATATATATATATATATATATATATATATATATATATATATATATATATATATATATATATATATATATATATAGTTCGCAGTCTAGCTTTGAATGCTCTGTTGACGCCAACATCTAACGGCAGGAGTTCTTTTGTAAATCCAGCCGGAATGACGGCGAGCGCCAAATATTGTAGCACAATTATTCTATGTTGGTCATCATTCTCAGTGAAAGTTTCAACTGTGGTCCAAGCTTTCAGGAAGGCAGAAAATACTGACTTGATTAATGACGACTTTGGTGAGATGCCCACCAGTTCAACATGAGTTATTATGCTATTGCTGTTTCACGAAAATACTAATACTTTAACCTCGGAGAAAATAAAAAACTTGTTTATTCAGGTTGGGAGTGAATGGAGTTGTCAGAAAGCTGATTTGTAATCTATTAATAAAGTTTGGCTGAACTATCTGACTGTTTTGTTGACATTCCCTTTAGCGCAGCACCATCTAGTGGGTGCGCCTTTAAATGCGATGCGTCGTGTGTGTGTCAAATACAGAAATAGCACTCGTTACTGACACTGCGCCTTTAAATGCGATGCGCCATATAGTCGTGAAAATATGGTGTGTATATATATTTATATATGATTGTGTATATTTTTTTCCAGCAACACGCTTATCTATTTATTTATTAACTTATTTATTACCTATTTATTTATGTCAAAAATGTCTTTTCCTGTGTCTGTATTCTCACCCTCTTGCTACTGTGGCAGTGAAATTTCCCGAATACGGGGATGAATAAAGTTATCTAAACTAGGCTAATCTGCGTGATTATGTTTAATCAAGAGGCTTGTTGATATTGTTTGACATTATTCTGGATATGTTGACAGCCCCCAAACGAGTTGATTGGAATAGATATCTAGATGTTCTTGCCGGGAACACGCCTGCAGGCCAGGAAAAACAGTGAAACTCATGACTACACTGACTTTGCACTTGAAATCATATGAGAGTTCTCATGGCTGGGGGAAGAGTGCACCAAACAACACTTGCCTCACCCTGTTTATACTTTTAGTGAGAACATTTCTTAACTCGTTCCTTGAATTTGCAGTTAAAAACAAGAAGTCGACACAAAGTTTGTCTTCCAGCCAACAATGTTATTATGATTCTGTAAAGTGGACCTCATCATCTTGAATTAACTATGAATAATTCATTCCTTAAGATAGCTCTGAATCCAATCTTGAGCAGATTGTTTATATTCGTTTGCAAAAACACTCCGTTAACTGTCACATTGCATGTGTACTTAATAAGGGTGTTATGCGGAATAGCAGTCAGGGAGTGTATTGATTTCAATTCAGCTGCCATGGATGGTCAATTAAGATTGCCATTGACATGGAGGCAATTAACATTGGAAAATGAGTGCATGATGCTAAGGCTGGAAATACTGAATGCGGAGCCAGCTTGTCTATTAAGCTAGTGGTGGAAAAAAACATCTAAAAAGGTCCTAAATCAGGGGTGTCAGACTCGGGTTGGTTCGCGGGCCGCTTTAACGTCAACTTGATTTCATGTGGGCCGGACCACTTTAGATATAATATTTAGATATTTTTAGAAATTGATTAAAAGAACTGGATTAAAAGCCCTGAATATTCAGTTTTTTATAGATCTAAAACAATATTTATTTTAGCTTTTTTAAAATATATTTTTAGATTTTACAAAATGATTTTTGAACTAAAAACAGAAAAAATGATTAAAAAAATTACAATTATTGATTTAAAAGGGGGAAAATCAGGAAACTTAATAAACATCTATAATCTTCATTTTAATTAGATCCTAAAACAGAAAGTTGCCACTCATGATTTACTTTCCCGGGCCACACAAAATGATGCGGCGGGACAGATTTGGCCCCCGAGCCGCCACTTTGACACATGTGTCCTAAATCAAAGATTTAAGAGTTCAAATCTAATTTGCATGGTTAATATTTTTGAATAATTTTTATTTCCACTAAATGTTTAACAGTATATCGACGGAGATTGCAGTTCTTTTTATTAGGTGCTTCTAAACACATTCTTATGCAAATGAATTAAACTAGTTTCAATGTTTTTTTTATACTGTTGTAGTTGGCATGAAGTCAGAGGTTTGCGTGTCTTTGATGGAATGATGTGTTCTCTTAAGAGTCATTCTAGAGGTGAATAAGAGGTTTCCTGATGGATCTGGGATTTTTCAGCAAGATCTGGCCTTGTGCCATACCTCAAAGCTTGTAAAGAATTTTTTACAAGTGGGAAAATGCAAGTACAAAACTGGCCTGGGAATTCTTCAGGGAAGAATGTTCTCGCTGGTCCTGTGTGGGTTTTCTCCGGGTACTCCGGTTTCCTCCCACATTCCAAAAACAACCCTAACGTGTTGGTTTGTACACACGTGTGTCACTTGGTCAGGCACTCGCTTCACATTATAAAACATCACAAGAAATTTCCGGAATTCGGGATGAAATAAAATTCTAATGTAATCTAATCTAAATTACTTTTGTTTTTGTGATTAAGTAAAATATAAGTGCGCTACAATGATAAACAGCCTCTCATGTCATGACCACCTGGCTAGGTCGCATCTCGAAATTTTGATCGTATCTAGGGCGAATTATTCGATCGAAATTTTCATCGTACCTCGAGCATGTCGTAGGTAGAGCTGATCGTAGGTCGAGGTACCACTGTATAGTCTAAATAACTAGTATAGTTTTCTTCTCAGCAAGTGTAACTCATCCGAAAAATTACTGATGTAACAAATTACAGTAAACGTAGCAAATTGTTGAAACAATACTTTTGTTGATATAAAAAAGGCACCCGTGAAATTAGCCATAGCTACAATTAAACTTTTTTTAATTACTTTCTTCCCCTAAGCTAAAAGTGCTTAGTTTAGCAATGAATTCAAACTAGTTTTGAAAACGAGACAAAATAAAAAGAATGAATGTTATCTGTATCGCCACGCTAAATTCGTCCTCATACATGACTCTTTACCGAACTAGCCTCTATTTGTTAGCTCAAAGCTCTGGAATAATACTACCCTTTGTTGTGTAGCTTCCGGGGTGCTTGACGACATACCACAATGTTTGTTGAAGCTTTTTATATGCATCTGGCTTTTTTTTTGTTGCTGCAATGGTTCGAGTGTATGCCGCTAACTTGTTTAGATGTGTCATGTGTTTTTGGATTTCAGGACGTGGCTGGGGGCACAACATCCTGCCGTTCATGTGATCACCAGTTGTGGGTGTCACAGGCGGCCCAAGCCTCGAGCCTTAACGGGGTGATGGTTAGCTTCCACAAATAAAGTTTAGGAAAAAAACATATACTGCAAACAAATGTTTAAAAAAAGGCTTTACAAAAAAACATTTCATGGTGATTACGGTTTCATAATGCCATCGAAACGAATCGGGAAAACAAAAGTGACTTCATTATACAAAATGAAAAGCAGATTGCTATTCTGGTTGGTAAAACCTGTGTATACAAAATGTGCCAACTGTTGATAGTTATGTGAATTGTGTGGAAAAAATATCAATCATGTCCTGATTGAGAAATTGGGGGAAATTGAATGTTTAAATGGCCACTTTTCCAAGTGTATTCCATCTGTAATCAATAGCAGGATCACCACCAATACAGACGCTCCCCTACTTACGAACATTCAACTTACGAACAACGGTACATACGAACATGTCTGCAAATTGCGTTTAAGTCGAAAAATGTTCGCAAGTCCAATTTTGTATTTTTTTCCGAGTAGTGCTTCTTTCCGCCGCTAATACGCCTGGCGCTGTGAGGGCTCAGCTCACCCAGCATCTACCTTCTTCGTTGCAATGCGGAAGTGCGTGAACGTATCTCCAGTGGGCAAAGAACCTTTTTCATTTGTATCATTAAATATCTTGTGCATCCATTATTGAATATGGTTGGTAAAAAGCGAAATGCTTCTATTGAGGGAGTTACAAGGAAGAGGCAAGCCATTTCATTTGAAACGAGTGGCAATAATAACGAAGCTTGATGCGCGTGAGAGTGGAGAGCGTTGCACATTCAACACCATTTATAAACAGAAAGATCGGGCAGGAGGACCCAAATATTGAACGTTGCACAAAGTTTGCAAATCAATTGAATGATGCCATACAGTGCTACCGCATCCTTTATGATGAAAAAAAGAAGAAAAGTGTGCAATCGTCGTTAGATCGCTTCTTTCAGCCAGTTTCTAATACATAAATCTCTCTCTCTCTATACAGTACTGTACATATTCTCTCCATTTTACTAAATGTTTTTTTTCACTACAAACCAATGTGTGTTACTTATACAAGCCTTAAACATACAAATGCACTTGTATAAACCTTCAATATACTTATATAGGCCTTAAACATAAATTATAATACAAAATATAGCACTGAATCAACTTACAAACAAATTCAACTTATGAACAATCGCTCGGAACCAATTGCGTTCGTAAGTAGGGGAGCGTCTGTACTGACTTTTCTGCCTATTTCAAAAATAAATTTAAAAAAATCCTCATCTCGTACTGATTGGGCATCCACATACGATGACTTACCAATTTGACATACTACATATCGATAATACTAAATTATACAAAAGTTATATGCAATGTATCGGATTTATTGTCATTAATTCTCATTTTAGTTTTAATAGATATGATCAAATTAAATGAATAAAAACAGAAGTGCAGTGTCCATGGCCCCGAATAATATAATTTTTATTTTTAAACCCTAAAGTGCCAAATGTATCATATTTGATACATAACTTTTACCAGGCCTACCCATGAGACACTAGCATGCTATTTTTCTTCCTTGGAAAAACGTGACCTATCAAATAAGATGCATTGCACAGATCATCTAAAATGAACAAACAATCTTTGGTTATTGTAACCTTATTAAATTAGCTATGAATTTATGAAAAGATAAATTATATACATCTTTTGCTTGTTCCCAGGGACCAATAAGGCTCCAACATTAAAAAAAATTGGGTCATTTACTTCATAGTTTGGCCTCAAGATTGTCAACCATTGACAATGAGAAACAAAGCCACTAAATCGGATATTTAGCTTAATTTTGCTGGCAAACTAATCAAAGGAATGATAATGGGTGGACCAGGATTTTACAAGGATTTACATGCCTTAGTAATCCTCCACAAAATATTGTGCATTCTTCCTCTAACACAGGTGTCAAAGTCGTGGCCCGGGGGCCAAATCTGGCCCGCCGCATACTTTTTGCGGCCCGTAAAAGTAAATCATGAGTGATATTTCCTGATTTTCCCCTTTGTAAATCAATAATTGCAATTTTTATCCAATATTTTTTTTCTTTTTGTTTTTAGTTCAAAAATAATTTTGTAAAATATATACAAATATTTTCAGTTTTCCACTTGTAATAGTGAACATAATTTTAAAAAATTGAAATGAAAAACAAATGATTTGTTTTCCCTTACTAAGAAAAAAAAGCTCAAGTAAACATTGTTTTAGATTTTTTTTTAAATCCTGAATATTTAGGACTTTTAGTCAATTTCTTTTAAACTCATTAAAAAAATCTATATACCTAAAATGGTCCGGCCCACATGAAATCGAGTTGACGTTAATGCGGCCCGCGAACCAACCCGTGTTTGACACCCTTGCTCTAACAACTAAAAAAAAAGTGTTTGACGTTTTCATGTAAAATAAATGCAGTTGTAATTCTGAAGTATTTTTACCATCCATCAATGTCTACGTCAACACCCTCCTTGTTCTAAAGGGGATAAATTGTTTCATTCTTGTGACTCCATCAAAGTACTGCTCGACATATTTTGCTATGGCGGGTGTTTCTTTGGAATGGTCGGAGTGTAGATTTGAGAAGGGAATTGTGTCCAAAACAACGGAGATGCCCAAAGCGATAATAACAACAGTTCGGCTCTAGTGAGGAAATCCATTAATTCAGTGTTTTTCATTTTCAGCAGTCAACGATGAGAATTAATCATTTTTTAATTTTATACCCAGACATCAACGATTATTGAGGACCTATGTGGGTTAAGCATCATTAAAAAAGATGGAATGATGGATGGAATGATGGAAGGGGATTTTGTGGAGTTTGCGGGGCTATAATTAGACTTGAGATGATCTTATTTGGACATTCCCAGATCGGAATGTTTTAACATAATTTCAGCTCAGTTAATGATGAGTAGAAAAGAAGGAAACTTAATGCAAGACACAAAACGCAGGTTAAAGTTTCAGAGGAGAATGCGGAATTAAGCGATGACATCAGATTTTGATACATTTAAGAACTACTCAAGACTGAAGATTGAAAATTAGATCTCTTTGTAAAATGGACTGTTATTTATGTTACCCTACATCACTCTGGATTGTAAGTGGATCTAGTCAGAACAATGGGCCTCGTGATGGCAATTAAAATGGTCGCATTGGACTCTTGGATTTCAGGTTAGGTTTATGGTAGGTAGATGATTACTTTCATTTACCTAATTCTTGAGTGTTTTTCAGAGCAAAGCAAAGATGGCATCCAGTTCCCCTAAAATTCGAGCAGTAGGGAACCTGGTCAACTGCACATGTTTTGCATTTCTGAAGATTGATAGAATGCAATGACATCATCAGGTTTAGTCTACCGTGAGGACTGTAAGATGTAACAGATGGTGAACATGTCAAAGAGTCTTCAAAAAAAATGACAATGATCGCACTTATGTAAAGCTATTTGCGCTATCATTTGATATTCTGGATTATCATGAGCAAGAATAAGTGTTGTTCCAAGATGGTCTATTTTCCACCAAAAGGTGCTTTGTGTATTTTTATTTTTTGCTAAGGAAAATGAAATGGACATTCCGTTTCATTTTTATCAATCCGTTTTGAAGTATAATCTGTATGTAAATAATTGCGACGGCATGATCTTTTCAACTGCTAAAATTGGCATGCCTCTTTCTGGAACATCGCAGACAGTCTACATACCAAGCACGATGGAAATCGAAAATATGTTGGCTACTCAGTGTGTTAAAATGTGCTGTTAGGTTATTACGTATTCTGTTTCTGCCAATATCCTTTACCTTCTCAAATACAAACGCCTGTGTTGCATCACACTTTAAAAGAGCACTGTCACCTTTGCGCCTGTTCAAAATGTGGTCATTCATTGGCAGGCAACCATTTCTGGATGTGGACATGACAAAAATTGCAAAACGAGCCTAGAATAAATACAGACTCATTTCTGCAGGTATTTTTTCTTATGGTTTTAGATCTATCTTTACACATGAAATAAGTTCCAGCGCTTGCTGCGTTGCAGAAAAGATGGATCCATTAAATTGAATAAATGCTGAAAAAGTTCTCTTCGCAGATTATATCATTAAAGGTCACTTGAACAAACGGTATCCTTACAATACCCCAAATTCCTCAATAATTATCATTAATTAGAGATGGAAATTTATTATGTGGTTGGAAAAAGGTTACAACTTTTAATGTGTATTCCCTTCAGGTTACCTACCACACTGTACAAAATCAGCCACAAACAAACAAAACAACTAATTTCGCTACATTTTTTAGGAATTTATTGGACCAAGTAGTAGTACCCTATGATGATTTCTGATTTGAGATTTTTGGCTTAAATAATGTTCATATGGGATTTTTAATTGGGATATGTTATTGGCTGGCAAAGGGAGGGTTGACAGTGATCATTTGCTGTCTCATTGATGGGAATTGCTCTTAACGACAATTCTCAAAACTACTATTTATCAGAATATATGCAAAATTCCAAGACTTTTTTTGTGCTTCATTGCTAATTTATCTATGAAATTTAAAAAAAAAACATTTTATCGACTTGTATTTTTGACTCTGCTGTGTGTTTGTATTTTTGGGAGATTTCCCAAACTGCATGTGGTTTGTTGGAGGAAAATTCTAATCGCCACCCAAAATCAGTGAAACCACTTAAAAGGATGCCAGATGAAGATTATGTTACAGTGACTCTTCCCACATCCCGAAAAAAACGAGCATGGTAGGCTGGTTAAACATCCTAAATTGCCCTTAAGTATGAGCGTGCGTGTCAATGGCCATTTGTCCCTTTGTGCCCTGTGATTGGCTGGCAATCAATCCAGGTGCAAACCACCCATGACCAGGACAAAGTAGAATACATTGATTCTATTGGCTCGAGTGCCTTCTTTTTGCTTTGCTATTTGAAACAAAACTTGTTGAACAGGGGAGAGTTTTCAAAGCCAAACATGGGAAAATCAGAGTAATGCACCATCATGGGGTCTCGTTGTGGATTGTTACAGACGTGATAAGATATTGAAGAAAATACAACTAGACAAAAAGTTGATCAAAGTCAAGATACTGTAAATATGGCAGCCTTCTTCATCAACAAGGTCAATCCAAGAATTAGAATAGAATTTTCCCCTCCATACTTGGCCTTATGTGTAGAGAATGGAGTGTCTGTGTGTAGTTAGTTTTCTTGATTAAAAGAATTCAAGCAACGCTAGCGGGCCAACAAAAAAATGTTACGCAAAAGCACCAAATAAAAACCAAGTCGGAATGAAGTTTGCAGTCTTTTATAATGATTTCTGCGCAATAAACAAGTTACGCAACATAAATAATGCACGGACGAAATCTAAGTAGTTCTGTTCCATTCCACAAACAAGGAGGATACAAAGTCTACCTTGTGGGCTGAACCCGGGTCTATTGACTTAAGGTATTTCCTGCTCTGAATTGGATTTAAAACCACTGTGGCGTGAATACAGATCATTCCCAGCAAATATCCAGTCCAAGAATGTCAACCAGTGGTGTATCAAATAAGACGTCTGGCTTCAACAAATTTGCAAAGTATAAGCAGCCAGCAGATGGATTTTGATTTGATCAATGATAACTGCTGCATTTCGGTCCATCTGTGCTAAACAAAACCCTTCGCCAAATCCCCAAACTTGCATTCCAAATGGAGTGGCACGTACCTCTACTTCCAAAATGAATTGTTTCCAGAAATAGTTTCGTAACTTGATTTTTTTAAGTCGGATTTTACAGCAAAATTTTCCCATTGAGGCTTTTCGTATATTGATACTATTGATTTTGTAAAAAAAAACATTCGTAGGTAGAAGAGGTACCACCGTATGAAGTTTTTCCGAAACCAAATATCTAACTTGACTTTGTTTTTAACCAAACAGCCCGTTTCTCAGAGCGCATAACAATAAAAAATCCATCTATTCACACACCAACAGTGCTACTGCCACGCATGGCATGGCCGACCCACTGGGGGGAAATTAGACTCGGTGCCTTGCCCAAGAGCACTTCGGCGGCAGTGAGCCGCTGACCCTTCGGTCCCAGGACAACTCCAGCTACCAACTGTTCACCAGATTCAACTGATTGCACTCACTGTTCCATTCCAAATTCCGTACAATGCTTTACTCTAATTGTGTATTTTAAACAGCGAGGCAGCCTGTGAAATCTCCATGTCGAATAATGTTATGAAAGAACATCAAACCTTAAAATCTGTACAGATGAGCAAGGAGATAATCTTATGAGACATGTAGGAACAAATGTTCCCATATCTTCCTCCCTCAACTGGCTCTGTTGTGTTCTCTGGTGTCTATTGAAGAGGGTGTTAATGTGAATTAAAGGGGAAAAATCAATGTGTGATAACTGATGTGTCATTTACAAGGTTTAATGTGTTCAATTAGAGGTAATGTTTCAGGAACTAAGACACCCGAGCCTTTAAAAGTCATGTTTATTTGCATAGCTCTAAATCATAACAGTACCGTATTTTCACGACTATAAAGCGCACTTAAGTCTTAAATTTTCTCCAAAATAGACCGGGCGCCTTATAATCCAGTGCGCTTTATATATGGACCAATACTATTGTTATAACGATAAAATAAAATAAATCAGTGGATAGGGTACACCATCCTCTACAGCTCTCACAACTACGGCAAGCAGCCCCCGACTCTACTATTTTCCCCGTAGAAAAAGTACTGCGTAGTGACTGCTGGGATATAGAGTTATTTTGTCAGTAGACCCAGTATGACGGCGAACACACTAATTTGGTGCACGCCGTCATTCCGGCTGGATTTACAAAAGAACTCCTCCCGCTAGATGTTGGAATCAACAGAGCATTCAAAGCTAGACTGCGAACTATATATATATTATATATGGATAAATATTGTAGCACATTAATTCTATGTTCGTCATAATTCCCAGTGGAAGTTTCAACTGTGGTCCGAGCTTTCAGGAAGGCAGAAATTACTGACTCGATTAATGACGACTTTGGTGAGATGCCCACCTGTTCAACATGAGTTATTATGCTATTGCTGTGTCACGAAAATACTAATACTTTAACCTCGGAGAAAATTAAAAAAAAACTGTTGTTTATTCATGTTGGGAGTGAATGGAGTTGTCAGAAAGCTGATTTGCTATCTATTAATAAAGTTTGACTGCCTGTTTTGTTGACATTCCCTTTAGCGCAGCACCATCTAGTGGGTGCGCCTTTAAATGTGATGCGTCTTGTGTGTGTCAAATACAGAAATAGCACTCGTTACTGACACTGCGCCTTTAAATGCGATGTGCTATATAGTCGTGAAAATACGGTATATTACGGGTGGAAGCGTAAATGGTGTATGGACTCATAACACACAATCCATTGTAGACCAAGCGTGTCCAAACTCTGGCAGAGAAATATTGGATGTAGGAGCCACTTGGATTTATTTGAAATTAAATTATTACACGTGAATAAAAGACTAGTATTGTAAGGATAAACTGAGGATTTGAGTCAGTTATCAGTCTGTAATGTGTGAGATATCTGTGAATAGCACTATGAAAGCCTGGATCAGTTTAAAAAAAAACTTTATGAACAAATGGTTCATTAAACTAGCTGATTTACCTGTAAAAGTTTCAACGTGGGTCATTTAGATGGCAACGTGAGAGCAGCTATCATCGACATAGTGGCATTCAACATGGTAGTAAGGAATCATTTTCACTGACATTTTGTAAACAGAAGACCTTATATCTAGTCTTATATCTACTTCTACACAGACAATGTCAAAATAATGGCAGGTCATTAAGTCAAATGTCATTCCAACTAAAATGATCATAACAACAAACTAAATAGCATAACATAAGTAGTAAATCAAACTGCCGGAACAGTAACTTAAGAAATAGTTCGCAAAGAACATAAACTTTGAAAGTTAATTACATTATTATGTTACGGACCTATTTACAATGCATGCGAAGACGCATGAGTGTCTTTTTCACCTTGCGCAGATTTATTTGCATTATCTAGCGTAAAACATTCTACATTCGATCGTCCAGCCTCTCCCATAATGGCAGCCAATGAGTTGAGTGCCTTATAGAGAGTAAAACAGTTTTTAAATGTCTTAAAAGTCTCAAATCAACTAATTTTTCAAAACTGTCTTAAGAAGGCATTACATTTCATTGTTTAGGTCTTAAATACATACCTGTCAACTTATATGTTTTCCCCATATTCTATACGTCTTAAATACATACCTGTCAACTTATACGGTTTCCCCATATTTTATACATCTTAAATACATACCTGTCAACTTACATGTTTTTACCCGTATTTTATACGTTTTTTGATCATTTCAAATTGTGTACGCCGTATAACAACTTTTGTACAGGATTTTTTTAAGTAGAATTTTTGGAAATACTGATCTCGTTCGCCTTTTCACGATAGAAATATACCGCGCCAGAAAGCCGTCCATTTTGGAGAAAATTTTAGACTTTTACGTGCGCCCTATGAGAGTAAATATGTGCCGCGTTGCATTTGTACATTTTTTTTTTAATTTTATCGCTTAATAAGGGGAATTGCAATCATTAATAAAGTGGCCGAGGTTGACAGGTATGTAAATATATGGGAACGACATTTTGTAGGTCATCCTTATATGACCCAGAATGTGATTATTAGTATCATATATTTTTTTAATGACCAAAAATAGTCACTTGCCCTATAAAGGATAAATGTGGGCCATGCATAATCTTCATGCAGCATCTCAACAAAAAGCACAAAACTCTACTAACCCATACTTTAGACAGCTCGAGGGTGCAACGGGCCATCACAAGACAGCAGAAATAGCAGGGAAATGTCAAAATGTAAAAACATTTCCAAGACCCCTATCTAATAACCCACCTGCTCAAGACTCCCAGAGTTCTTTCAACAATTGAAGATGCTGCCTTCAGGCATGTACGAGAGAATGTTAGTATTCAAATGATGCAACATGTGATCGTAGGAGGGAACAAAACACAAAGGGCCGTTGTAAAAGTGTGGGTTCTTTGCACAGGGTTCACAAAGTCCAACTAGCGTAGAACTACAAGTCATGAATTTACTCTAAATTCTTGTTAGAAATGAGATTAATAATGAAATTAAGGGTTAAAATGTCTGACTTTGATTACAGGGATTGTTCATTTATTGCAGGGGTTTGTGCCGCAAATCATAGTTGAAAAATGAGAGATTTAACTGTGGTGTTTTAATGCAATTTTACTATCAAGACGTCAGAAAATGATGAAAAATCAAGACAGAAACTGCAAATATGCAATCTGAGTGGTATTCCACAATTGCTAATGTTGTTCTGTTTCAATGCTCTTTTCAGTTTGCAGGACATACATTTAAGTTTGTGGCATTTTATTCTCAGCCACAGGTCAGAAATATTCAGTTTTTGAGGGCGAAGTTAGGGACCGGAAAATTAATTGCGGGGCAATCAAATGCATTTTTTTTGTCAAAAGGTTTTTTGGGGGTTCAAGATTGAAATTGACATTTTTTTGACCATTTAAGCGGTTTTCAAATTCATAATTTGGCACCAATGGGTGGAAATTTCTGGCCATTCAATGGAGTTTTCCTCATCAAAAATGAGAAAATCCAAGTTTGAGATCTTTAAGTGGCGCCCCAATGCATTTTTTGTCTGATGTTGTAAAAGCGGGGCATTATAACGCCTGTTAGTAATGGAATGTGAGAAATGTCCACATTGAGATCTTTGAGGGAGATTTTGATATAATTTGAGGGAGATTTTGATATAATTTTCCCCCCTTCAAAATGTCACCACACTTTTGTTAGATGGACATTAAAATATTAAAAGTGTGATCTTTCAAACACCATTCCAACGCAGGTTCAAAGCCAACATTTGGAAAATTACGGCGTTTCATTGGAATTTTCTGGTCGGGAGGCAGAAATTTATCATGGGCAGTGTGCACAGTGGTATCTGTGGTTTGAAATATTTGGCCTTCAAATACAGCAGGGGTTGAATTCCAGTTTAAGATTTGTAGCATTCTGATGCTGTTTCTCGTTTGAGACTATAAATTTGACAATTAACAAGCATTCCAAGACAGAAATGCAAGAAAAGATGCGACAATTTCGTTTTTTATTTGACCCCTTTAACTAGTCATAATTAACTATCAGTCTGGGATTTAAAATATTTGCCAACTTGGTGCACTGATCCAGTTAGAAAATATCTAAACTCTGACAGAATAAAACAGTGACAGAATAAATTATTCGATATACGTAGAACATTTTGATTCAGTTGCAGTACCATTTTTGGCCACCAGTCTGCCATATGGCTCCTTTAAAGTTACCAAGACAAGATAATGGCAAGTGAATCAATCCAAAATTATCTGTTGACATTGCTCTAAAGATTAATTGTGGACTACCTGCATCTTTGCCTCTAGATTCCAGATTAGCCAGTAGAGGGCATGCATGCTCCTCAGATGCACTTTTCATACCTCCATGCTGAGGAAAGCCGGGTGGTCCTAGTTCATTTTGAACTTGTTGCATCAAGATTCAACAATTCATTCATTCATTCATGTTCTGTCCCGCTTTATCCTCAGTAGGATCGCGGGCGGTGCTGGATCCTACCCCAGCTGGCGGGGGACACCCTGAATTGGTGACCAGCCAATCGCAGGGCACGAGGATATGAACAACCATTCATGCTCACAACCATACCTAGGGGCAATTTAGAGTGTCCAATCAGCCTACCATGCATGTCTTTGGAATGTGGGAGGAAAGCAGAGTACCCAAAGAAAACCCACACAGGTGGACCGACCTGGATTTGAACCCAGGACCCCCACTGTGAGGCCAATGCGCTAACCACTCATCCACCGGTCGGTCCTCTACAATTGTTCCAATGTAAACAATTTCTTTTTGTGATTTTATTCTTAACAACTCAGTCTAATCCATTTCAAATTCTACCAAATGGGTAGCTCTTATTCCCAAAAGTGATCTTGATGACATTTAAAAAGAAGCGAAACAAGGGCTTCAAGAAATTGAACCAAACGAAAATGACATTTTAGGACTCACCCTTAGTACTCACAGCATATTATTCATCCTCTGAGAAGAAAGACTACAGTATTTTGCTGTTTAATATACCCACCATTTAATATACCCGGGTATATTAAACGGCAGGGGTATATTAAATGGCGCACAAACGGGAAGGTACAATCCACTACGCACTCTTTATGCCGTGACGGGGTGCATCAACGTTGTTTTGCAGACTAAAACTACTTACTGCTCAGGTTAAAACTACTTACTGCTGAATAAAGTCTGACTTGGAATATTAATGAACTTAAGTATCTATAATTATGCCCCCATGAACACCATACAAATCTTGCCAAAAAAGCGGACTTGCGGTATAATATATTAAACGGCAGGGGTATATTAAATGGCTCACAAACGGGAGGCTCAAAAAAGCAAAAATCATTTAATATACCCGGGTATATTAAACGGCAAAATACAGTAATATTAGTGCCATACTGATGAACTGAGATGAGTGTTTTGTGGTATTGGAAACTCATACTTCAAGGCACCACCGTATTTCTTAGGAGCAGTGAGGGAGTCTCTCTCTCTCTCTCTGTCTCTCTCTCTTCTCCCTCCCTCTCTTTCTCTCTCCCTCTGTCTCTCTTGCTCTCATTTAAGCGCTCACAAACCCACAGCCATGTACACCGCCGCACGCTCAAGAGCATTTCCACCCCACAGTGTCAGTCAGTCATGCACACCTGCTCGCCACGCAAGGTCCTGGCCTGGCAATGTCCACTGACTCTGGTCTGCGCTCTGGGAGCCTTCTGAGTGCGACAGTTCTTCTTCTTCATCATCATCATCTCTTTCCTCTCCTTCATCTACCACGGGAGTGGAGTGTCGTGGAGTAGCGGCGTTCCTACGCCACCGTCCGCTTCTCAGATCTTGCCCGGCTTTCGTGCACAGCTACACCCATGGAACTCTAACTATGGATTACCGCTGGATACTTCTGCGGATTGTCGTGCTGCAAATCACCTTCCAAACAGGTACTTTTTCCTCCTTTCTTTTTGAATGAGTGTTTCTCAATTGCAACTTGTTGCATCTATTGGCCTGAAACTCCAGTTTGTGAATGTCTGCTGTCACAATTGACACGCAAAGCAAGGGGACACCAGTGGATACCAAACACGATGGATGCTTGCATTATTTAGACGGGCATAAAATGAAAAATAAATGGGGGAAAAAAAACCTCGACAGCACACTGAGTAGTAGATTGTAGTGCGTAAATCCGCTGTATCATTGAGAAAAACCATTCTTTTATTTCAACAAACAAACAGCTGTTCAACTGCACGAGTCAAATGTCAATCTGACGTTATCAATTTCAAGGAGTAACAAAGAAAACTATTGGATTAGCACACTTGAACTCTGTGAAACTGTTGTATATGGACACTTTTTCCATTTTATTTTGATTCAGACCATTTTATTTCTACTGACAATTAAGGAAGCAGAGTGGGGCTTGTATAATACATAGGTTTATATGCAAGATATTTCCAGTACCTTACTCCATTGATAAATATTGACCCTTTTAAGGCAAGTTTCTATTTTTGGTAATAGTATTTAAAAAAAAAAATTATTAAATTTTTTTTGGTGTGCGCCTATATTACATGCCATGTAAGGTATAGTTTTTTTGAATAAGTAAAATGATAAATTAATCAAAACAAATCCAATACAAATAAAAACCGAAATAGTTAATGGCCTCAAAAAACTTTCAAAACTTTCATTTCATAGTATTTAACTGCGAATACTGGTTGTTAATGCTAATTTTTCAATTGCATTGATGCCGCTGCATTCCATTGTGACTGGGAGGGCTGGCAGCAAACATTTGTGTAAATCCTGTCTTCAGTTTTTTTAATACCTTGTAATAAGTAACACACTTTGAATTGTGACAGCCGCTGTGTTATGAAGATGGAATGTAGTAAAATCCAGTTTTACGTTCATCAGTTTGTCAATATTACGCAATTCACAATTCAAAGTCAAGCGAGCCAACTTTGCAGACTTCCGGCATTTCTTTTGTGTTGTTTTTGCACGGGACGGAGCGGCTCCGTGGTTTTCGAATATCCGCAGGCCGACGCGTACGCTCAGGCTTACCTGTCATGTGACGCAACGGGGCGACGTGGTGAAGTTTCCCTTAAGATTGTCTACGCACGCAGGAGTGCGGCAGTCTAATTTCAATTGCCCTCCTCCAGTGAACATGTGCGTTTGTCTGGCGGACCTGGAAAAATATGGAGACATGTTATACCCTCTTGTTTGCATCTGGACTGTTTGCTGTCCTATGATCATGAAGATCATCCCAACATTTGTGTTTATTGAATAAAGAGAAATGAGTCTAGTTAGGATAAAAGATGAAACATTGCTAAAGCATCATATCCCAATGGTTGGATTAAAACATAGGAAAACCTCAGAACAGCAGATTAGAGGTTTATGGTTTGCAACTTGCTGCTCCAGCTTCTTGCATGCAGTGTTATAAACCCATTTCATAAAACGATCCAGTAAAAAAAATCTGAAATTTTGTTTGACGTGTGAATGTGAGTATGAATGCATGTTTGATAAAAAGATGCTCTGTGATTGCTTGTCACCTGTCCTGTGTACCCAACAGCTCACTTAAAAGCAACTGGGATGGCTTCCATTTCTCTGATCAGTGAATTATGACAATAAGGGCTATGGTTGGATTGATAAGGAGTAGAGTTTTGGTGAAAATGGATTCAGTTTTATTTCCCTATTTTTTTGGATGCACATGGTTGATCATGAATGCATCTTGAAGGTTGGCGCTTGGTGGGGAATTGATATACATTTCCGATTTTTTACTGGATCGTTTTATGAAATGGGTAATAATAAAGCATGCAAGACTTGGACCGATATGCGAAAAAAAAACACAAGAAAATGGACACTGAATACACAACCTCCATTTCGTGTAGCTTTTACCATTTGACGACAGTAAACATGAAGGAACAATAAAAAGGCTGATGAGACTTTTGCAGGCTCTTGGAAAACACATTCAAACAATAACAAACGAATAAATCAGCTGGTAGGGTTTCGTTTCCAAACACGATTTAAGAAATCCTACACTGTTTTTTTTTTACCCTTCCAAAATAGTGGTGCAGTTCTGGCAATGCCTTGATGGAAAGCAGTGCATAGCCCAGGAAGTCAAGTGACTTCCCTAAAGACAAACAGTCCGAGACTTTCCTGACAAACCACAAAAGGTCCGACGATGAAAAACATACTGGCTTTTCTGTCTTTTTGATTTTTTGCAGTCACAATAATTTAAACTTCTAGCCCAGGATGTGTAACATTTTCTATTTGAATGGTTAAATAGAACAAACAGAAAAACGAAAAACAAATAAAAAGATAATTGTGTGGAACTGGTTTACATGAAAACAGTGAGTAAAGTCAATATTGGATGTGGTCTAGTGTCCAGGTAGTTTTAATCTGTTTATAAAACATCATTTTGCGCCATGTGGCAGTGTTGTTACAACAAAACCTGCGTTATTGTCATGGACATGGGTGCCATTTTTTTATGTTTGCGTCAGCTATTACACTTTTAAGTTTGAGTATTGCGCGGGAATAAGGTTGTTTGTGCACTTAAAATGATTTGTTACTGAACTTGGACTTTTTAGGTATATGAAATTCGTCACAGAAAACATTAATGCTTTCCTCCACGAGACAATATCGGTAATTTGCAAGATATGAAGTGGCATTTCCTTTTCGGAGAAGTGTAAAAGAGTTCAAATAATCTAATGGGACAATGTGAGTTGAAGAGAGATTTTGATGATGTCGTAAATCTCTGGCTAATAAACCTTTAACTCTCAGGAGACTTCTATTAAAGGCATCATGTCACGGGTTGTAACATGTAGGAGACTCCGTGTCATAAAAAATGAGGCAACTTTTGGCTGAATGTTACAGACTTTGTTTTACACCCAAAAATGACAAAGCTGCCGTGTCAAAAATTATAATCAATCATCTTTTATTATACATTTCAATCACTTTTTGGCCATAATTCCAAAGTACACCTTCCTGTGCAATGGCAAACCTGGTCATCACCAAAACAGGCAGGTATGAACAGACTGCTTCTTACTGTAACATACTGTAACATTTACAGTAAACGAAAAGTGTACACAAGAGTGTGTCCTTAATCACTGACATTGCCATTCCCAAAAATGATTACCATTCTGGCGAAGAGGCGAGTTGAAGCAGCTGTTGGTAATTTGGTGGACGCGCGCAGGCAGGTACTTTTGAAAAGGGGCATTTTGCACTGTTGGGCGTGACCTTCGCTAATTTATTTCGCAGTGGCATCGAACGCTCACCTTTGCATTCTTTCTACATAGCTCTCGCTGGCTTAGTTCAGGGCAGCCTGCTGCTTAATAGACAAAACGGTCCAGTGGTTTGCGCTGATGTGAAACTGCTTTTTATGCTCGAGCGCATTGGCGCAACCTACTGGAATACAGCCCAACGTGTTAAGAGATACGGTACATGTAGCAGAGGCGATCTGCAAATGACCAGCCGACTTGGATATTTCCTAAAAATGTCCTCATTTTCTGTGGTGTTTCAATCTTTCAGGCCGAACCGAGCCCAGCATCAAACCAGCAGGATCCCACCTGGTGGTCCCACTCCATGCGCCTTTTAACCTGCGCTGCCAGGGCGAGAAGGAGATGCAGTGGCACCGGGAGGAGAGGCCTAAGGTGCGGGGAGAGCACCGGACGGAGGGCGCCTCCATTTTAGACGTGGCCCGCGCTCGGCCCGTCGACATGGGCCGCTACATCTGCCTGGAGAGGACGAGTGGCAGGCAAACGTCCATCTATGTCTTCGTCAATGGTAGTTGCATATCTAACTGATTATTTCATTGTACGAATGGGAGTGGGGCAAAAAAATTAAAAAAAATCGGAATCTTCTTTTGACTTTCCTAACCTAGTATGTTAGGTTGAATCCTTAGAAATTACCGTATTTTGCCGTTTAATATACCCGGGTACAATGTTCCCTCTAATTTTTTGTTTGTCTGGGGAGAAAGACAACCTCCCTGAGCACACTGAGTACCGGTGTTAGCAACATCATCATTGCTCGCTATGGGCACACACCAGTATCACACCTGCCATAAGCAGGTGCATGTCTACTACACAAATTATTTAGTCATAATAAAATGTAATGATTAATATCTATGAATGGGGCAGCCCAGCGGATGAGTGGTTCGCGCGTCGGCCTCACAGCTAAAAAAAAAATAAAAATAAAAAAATTGGGATTTTATTTTGTGCGCTCCATATGATTTGTTGTGTGCAGAGAAGACGAGACTAGTGCGCAATTGCGCACGCGCGCAGCTTAGAGGTAACATTGCCCAGGTATATTAAACGGCAACTCTGCTTTTTTGGCAAGATTTGTATGGTGTTCATGGAGGCATAATTATAGATACTTAAGTTCATTAAAATTCCAAGTCAGACTTTATTCAGCAGTAAGTAGTTTTAACCTGAGCAGTAAATAGTTTTAGTCTGCAAAACGTTGATACACCCTGTCACGGCATAAAGAGTGCGTAGTGGATCGTACCTTCCCGTTTGTGCGCCATTTAATATACCCCTGCCCTTTAATATACCCGGGTATATTCAATGGGGGGGTATATTAAACAGCAAAATACGGTAAGTATACAATTTTGATTTGTAATATCCCAAGTGTAATTCATTTAATATATAAACTGGAAGTTCTGAGATTGAGGGTTCAGTCCCCTGGTGGGTTCAGACCTACCTGAGTGATGTTTGTGTGTTCTCCCCAGGCCTGTGTGGGGTTTCCCCGGGTACTCCGGTTTGCTCCCACACCCCAAAAACATGCTGGGTGAAGACTCTAAATTGGATTGGATTGGATAACTTTATTCATCCCGTATTCAGGAAATTTCATTGAGGCAGTAGCAAGAGGGTGATTAGACAGAACAACAAAGCAAAAGCACAAAGTACAAAGCAAATCAAAGTAAATGGGATCATTAAGAATCACCAAATCAAATCATTAAGACAGAAAAGCAGCAAAAACACAAAACGAGCAAGAGTGGACGGAGCTACCGCCGCCGGCTGCCACTTGAACGGCGCCATCTTGCCCCTAGTTATGAGTGTGAGCCTAAATAGTTGCTTGTTTGCATTTGGCTAGAAACCTATTCAGGGTCGCAGGCCTTGAAAGAATAAGAGGTGCGGAAAATAAATAAAAAAAAATGTTGTTGTTGTAAAATGACAGGTTTGAAGGAGTACAGATACAAGTGTAGGTGTGCTTGCGTCATGGCCTCGTGCAACTAGAGTGCATGCTTAACTGTTTTGGCCAGCACGTTTCCCTGGCTTGGTGCCATCGCTTCAGGATAATACCATGTGCCGCTCTGTCCCATCAGAACACTCCTTCTCGCAGGCAAAAAACACAAAGGCACTTTTTTATCCAGGAGGTCAAAGGAAACCACAACTGGGAATACAGTTCTTCTTCTAGGTTATATTAGGCTTTTTGTATATATTTAAAAAGATTTTTGTTTCTTTATCAGAAGGTAAAACAATCGGCCCATTGAAACTACACTTGT
Source organism: Stigmatopora argus (assembly GCF_051989625.1). Lineage (NCBI taxonomy): Eukaryota > Metazoa > Chordata > Actinopteri > Syngnathiformes > Syngnathidae > Stigmatopora > Stigmatopora argus. The sequence continues at coordinate 14,166,200 of NC_135394.1, forward strand.
GAATCCTGGAAATCAGATCCAATTTGAAGAAAAGCATAAGATTTCAGATTGTCTTTGGGCAATAAAAAAGTAGCTATTTGAACATTTTCTACCTAAAATTTCAGGATATGAAAACCTATAAAGCTAAGACAGATGAATTTTCAATGACCGTAGAGCACTGTTGTCAAAGTGGCGGCCCGGGGGCCAAATCTGGCCCGCCGCATCATTTTGTGCGGCACGAGAAAGTAAATCATGAGTGCTGACTTTCTGTTTTAGGATCAAATTAAAATGAGGAGTATACATGTATATTAAATTTCCTGATCTTCCCCCTTTTAAATCAATAATTGTATTTTTTTATCAATTTTTTCTGTGTTTTTAGTTCAAAAATCATTTTGTAAAATCTAAAAATAAATTTAAAAAAAGTTAAAATAAACATTGTTTTAGATCTATAAAAAACTGAATATTCAGGGATTTTAATCCAGTTCTTTTAATCCATTTATAAAAAAAATATTGTAAATATTATATCTAAAATGGTCCGGACCACATGAAATCGAGTTGACGTTAATGCGAACCAACCTGAGTCTGACACCCTTCCCGTAGAGAGTTTTCTGAATTTCTATCTGACTAAAGGCCCTAGGCAGATTAGATTGACATGGCAACACATAGAGCCAATCATGTGATAGCAGACACAAAAATAAAATGCAGAATGAACGGGTATACCAGTGTTGGGAAAACTATTCCACAGAGAGATGCAGTGGGTTCAGGTTTTCGTTCCAACCCATTAAGAGGACACCTTTTCACCAGTCTGGTGTCCTACAAGTGCAGTCAGTGGATTTTCTAAGATTTTCCCTATTTCTGCAAAAACCGTATTGGTTAAACTGTCTGTGTTGGATCAGTTACAACCAAGACTGGAATCCTTGAGGGCCGGTTGGCTCGGCCCAGGGGTAGATAGATGAAAGTATAAACCGTACAATAGTTGGTTCTTAACTAACCTGTCTAAATTGGAATTGGAAAAACAACTGAGAAAAGCAAACTGGCATAGCAAGACCTCACTCCTCCACCTCCTTTCACTCAAAGCTTTTGTATTATTTTGCCAGATCCTGACAACCCTTTCAGAAAATCGATGGTGTTCAAAATTCTCACCCGCGTGGGCGACACTGTTTCCATCCCCTGCCTTGCAACCGATCCAAACCTGTCCGACCTGCACTTGGAGACGTGCTCCGGCGCGGCCCTACCTCCCGGCCTACGCCTCACCGCCAGCCTGGAGCAAGGCGTGGTGGTCCGAGACGCACAAAAGGCCTACGAAGGCTGCTACGTGTGCGCTGGCACGCTGCATGGGCGGCGCGTACGCTCGCATGACTACCATCTTACCGTCAAGCCAGGTAAACAAGGCTGTGTATTGAAAGTTTAATCTTAGAGTACGGCCTGCATCCAGCCAATCATCAGCATGAATGGGTTCTCTCCCGCCCCAGTAACCCCTTGTGATGATAATCTGGACATATTATGATACTATATAACAATAAATGTTTGACTTCTACTTAATTAATGTTTCAGAGAAAACAGAAGCAGATTTATTATGCCTTATGCTGCTTTTTTTAAGGACTCAAAGACAAATCTAAAATCTTTTTGAGCCTTTCCCATGAACCTGTAAGAGGTACATGTTTGTGTGTGAACCACAGCAAAAGTCCCATGATGAATATATTTATAGCATGTACTGAAATTCGACCTGGAAAAGCGAGTATTTAAAAGTCAGTTTAATGGTTTAGGGTTTTTAAATATCTTAATCACATGTGTCAAAGTGGCGGCCCGGGGGCCAAATCTGGCCCGCTGTATCATTTTGTGTGGCCCGGGAAAGTAAATCATGAGTGCCGACTTTCTGTTTTAGGATCAAATTAAAATGAAGAGTATAGATGTATATTAACTTTCCTGATTTTCCCCCTTTTAAATCAATAATTGTAATTTTTTAATCCATTTTTTCTGTGTTTTTAGTTCAAAAATCATTTAGTAAAATCTAAAAAATTATTTAAAAAAAGCTAAAATAAACATTGTTTTAGATTTATAAAAAACTTAATATTCAGGGCTTTTAATCCAGTTCTGTTAATCCATTTATTTAAAAAAAATCTAAATATTATATCTAAAATGGTCCAGCCCACATGAAATCGAGTTGACGTTAACGCGGCCCTGCGAACGGCAGTCTGACACCCTTGATCTAAATGATTCAAATTTGACTTGGCCTTGTACGTCAATCTTTAGTCGGAGTGTAGATGTGGTACTGGTAAGAGTAGATCTATTTTCAGATCATCCAAGTTTAAGTAAACCATTGAAAATAATCCACTTCACCCAAAGTTTTCTGTAGATTTCTGAAAACTATCATTGCTCCCATTTTAGTCCCCACGGCACCTCCTGTCATTGAGATGCAAGCACCCGAGCGAGTCCTCCTCACCCTGAAGGAGGATCTGGCACTTACCTGCAACACTACTAATGTCAACGGCGATATCAAGCTCAAGTGGGTCACCCCGCCTGGCTCGGTGAGGCATTTTTGCATTCTACTACCGTTCTATATATTTTTAGTGGGCGTTTTTTCCAGAGAAAATACTCCAACTGACCCAACCACCAAATATAGTACATACAAAACCTGCCAAGCAAGATGTTTCTTTAAACAGCACATGCCGTAGTTTTCTTACAAATATTGTGAAATGTATAAATATCAAAGTATAACTTTCATTTTCCGTACTGCTCATCTTGACAATTGTCGGAGGGATTTTGCAAAATTTTAGCATGACCCTTGCATGTCTTGATTTTGTGTACACATTTGGACACATCTTGTATAAGAGGTCATACTTAAGGATCTAGACTTTTTGTGTGCTACGTTACGTGTGTTTGCCTGTGTGCGTGTGGTGAGGATAGCCGTGCAGACGGGGTTAATCTCTAGAGATCTCTGGGCGTTGACAGGGTGCCGTCTGGTATCCACAGCAACCAGTAAAGGTTGACACTGCGTCTCATATCCGGGCGGAACACTTCGACCACATGCGCAGCGCCACTCTTCGACTGACCTCCGCGGGGCGGCGGGACAGCGGACGCTACCGTTGTGAGGCCGAGAACGAAAAGGGCGTTAGCGTACGCTCTGTGTGGCTCAACGTCTACGGTGAGTTAGTAGAATCCAAAGCGCCATTTGGGAGTATTGCAAATTCTGCCGACCCCCCAAAAATAAAACCTGACAGACGGATATTGATTGACGAGTCATTGTCAAGGCAGAATTTGTGCTATTTTTCGTTAATAAAGCAAATGCGTAGCTACATAAAATGATGATCATCTCGCCTTCAGATAAAGGATTCCTCAACGTGACATCAACGAGTAACAGGACTATCCATGTGCGCTCGGGGGATAGTTTATCCCTGGTGGTCGAGATGTCGGCTTACCCCAGGCCACGTACCTTCTCCTGGAGCTTCATGGGCCAACAGTTGAAGAACAACAGCGATCACGTGATCACTACGCAGCGCACGCACGACTATAGGTGCGAAAAACTACCCTGAATGTCTCCTCACTCAACTTGCAGTGGTGGAATTTAGCATGGAGTTGCCCGCAAGCCTCGCGGCTCCGTGACAAATACGAAGCAGAGAAGCTGGCCTCGGGATATTTGAGCCTAAAACGCTTTGGCCGTTATAATGCGTGCTAAGTAAACCTTCAAGTGTTTGCATTGTTACTCTTAAGCGCTAAGGGGAAAATGATATGTTTTAATGTCATACCTGGCGGGTCCAATTGTTGAATAATATGACGGGGAAAAGGATGGCGCATTCAACTTACCAAAATTAATTAAAACTTTATATGGAACTGTTGTGACACAAAATGGCGAGTTCGGAAAAAAATATCTATTGTCGTTTGATTTTTTATTCTAGTCTCAATTTTTTTTAAACTTGGTTTTACTATTTGTGGTAGTTTGTATGTAATGGCATCAAACTTATCAAAATTAATTAAAACTTTATATGGAACTGTTGTGACACAAAATGGTGAGTTAGGAAAAAAATATCTAATGTCGTTTGATTTTTTATTCTAGTCTCAACTTTTTTTAAACTTGGTTTTACTTTTTTGTGGTAGTTTGTATGTAATGGCATCAAACTTACCAAAATTAATTAAAACTTTATATGGAACTGTTGTGACACAAAATGGCAAGTTAGGAAAAAAATATCTAATGTCGTTTGATTTTTATTCTAGTCTCATTTTTTTTAAAACTTGGTTTTAATTTTTTTGTGGTAGTTTTAATGTAATGGAATCTACCAATAGCTTTAGGCCACAGGTGTCAAAGTGCCGGCCCGGGGGCCAAATCTGGCCCGCCGCATCATTTTGTGCGGCCCGAGAAAGTGTGTATGAGAATGAGTGCCGACTTTCTGTTTTAGGATCAAATTCAAATAATTATAGATGTACATTACATTTCCTGATTGGCCCCTTTATAAAATCAATCATTGCAATTTTTTTAATACATTTTTTTTCTTTTGTGTTTTTAGTTCAAAAAGCATTTTGTAAAATCTAAAAATAAATATACACATATTTTCCATTTTCCACTTATAAAAAACATGATTAAAAGACATTTTCCAATGCTAAGAAAAAAAAGCTCAAATAAACGTTGCTTTAGAGCTATAAAAACTGACTATTTGGGGCTTTTGATCCAGTTTTTTTAATCCAATTTAGAAATATTAAAAAAAATCTATATATTGGATCTAACCAACTCGAGTTTGACACCCTTGCATTGGGCTCTTGGATTGCAATTTTAAAAAATCCTTACGGAGACATCTCTACAAACAACCGCATGTTTTTTTTCTCGCCTACTTACTTTTTGTGTGGCCCTCAAATATGGAAAAAGACGTCATTGGCGGATATATTTTTCACCCGTTTACCTGACAAAGAGAGAAGACGAGAACAGTGAGCACAATCCCATGCAAAAAACAGCAATATCATTTTTTGACAATCACAATATAACCTAAAAATGTGCTTTAATCATCTTGAAAATACTTCATGTTAAAACAAAATATTATTTTCTTTATTTTTTTTTACTTTTGTTGATTTTACATAACTACGCCGTCTTCCCATTGGTGTTCAGGTACAGCAGCGAACTGAGGTTAGTTCGACTGAAGATGTCGGAAGGCGGCGTGTACATGTTTAAAGCCGCAAACCGCGACGCCTCAACGAATGAGACGTTCGCCATCTTTGTGACCAGTGAGTGATGATTTTAAATGAACAGTTGTGTTGATTTTGGGCATTTTAAACCATGTTTCCATTTCTTTTTTAGCTAAACCCGAGATCGTGTCACATGAGGGCCCAGTGGATGGGCAAGTGCGCTGCGTGGCAGAAGGATTCCCTGCTCCCAAGATAACTTGGTACTACTGTGAGCAGCCCTACATCAGGTTAGTGCCAAATTGTCAACATTACGTATCTTTGAAGTTCTTGTGAAGTTTAAGTTATTTAGGTAATGATATTCATTATTCTACCCTGAAAATATTTGTGTCAATTTGTTTGAAATTCATTTAGTAAGTGTGTTGACTCTTCTACTGTAGATCAAAAGGCAAATTTGGATATAATTAAATGGGATTTTATTAATTATTTCACCTCAGGAAACTATTTAAACAGATTAAAATATTTTTACTGGATGAGAAATATAACTGAGGTATTATTTAGGCTATGAACACTTTTTAATCGTTATTTTTAGCATAGTTGATTTTTAATTGCTGTTTTTAAACATGAGTTTTTCAATAATTTAGTAACTTATAGAAATTTGTAGGGTACCTAATAAATATTCTTTGTTGGTTTTGGGATTTTTAAAAAACGTGTTTGTTTGTTTATCTCATTAGGAATACTTTTTTTTGGATGGAATTAAATGAGCTTGTAAGCAAAACACAAATATAATATAAATGTTTACTACCGGCCTTGGTTTAGTTAATCATGAATTATTTGTTGGTTTTGGATTGTTGTGTTCTGATTTACTTTTAGAGATGTGAAAACACAAGGAAGAGTTTCTTGAGTGTTTTTTTGCACATTTGCTTTTTTAAAACAAATATTATGAGCCACTTAGCATCATTTTTGGGACAAATGTGAAACATTGTTATTGCATTTGGTACTCATTAGCTTTGAAAGGTCACCCTGACTCGTGTGATATTTTGCAACCCAAAAAATTATAATAATAAGGGTTTGGAGAACTGCTTGACGACCTTTCATCACAACATTCCTGATCAGCAACGCAAAGATCGGAGTTCACCTCCAAACCAAAACATGTTCTGTGGTGAGCTACTGTCAAAAATGGAGCCTGACATTGATTTTACACACATCATTACCAATAAAACCACTAGAAGCACCTGCTTATTATGGATGGAATGTCCACCGGGAGGTTAAAATATGAAAATACCAGTGGCGGGCCGTCAGGGCCTTCAAGGCCTTCTCTGCTGGCCTAAGAAATATCTGAATCATATATTATATTTTGTCCATCAATACTTATTAAATAATTCCAAATTGTCTGTTAGCTTCCTTTCATTCCTTTCCCCCTGGTTGCACTGCTTCCAGATGTGTTTTCATATTGAAGCATTTAACCAATCACATTTCAGTCATTATTTGTTGCCAGGGTCAGAAATCTGCCTCAAGGCCTTCACAATCAGTTCTGCAGGCTCTGCTGCATTAAACAAGCGTCGATAAGACATCATTAAGAAAGGTCGGACACCTCCAAAGCAAGCAAGACTGTCGCAACCGGAAACGAACATTTTCAGCACTAAATCGAATAAAAACGTATGCCAGAAATACGACAGGACAGGCTCGACTTTCAGCATTAGCTTCGATGGCGATAGAAAAGGAGGAAAGAAAGGAGGATGGATATTGTGTACAGTTAAAAATGATTATTGGTGAGTAAAATATGGCTATATTCCTAAATAATATTTCAATTGTATGAGGTTATTATTGATGATTTTTTATGTGTTGCAGCTGTAGCTGCAGTAGAGGTTTTATAGCCATAAAATAGTTTTTGAGGGTTGGATTGATTCGTTGAAGGCGCTACGAGAAAATGCACGGACCGCCACTAGAAAATACTTATGTGAATCATGTACTGATTTTTATTAAAAACACACTTCAGCATCACAGGTCCAATGTAAAAAATCATATCTCATTACGAAACAGTAGCATCAATTAACATATATGTTCGATCATATATAGATGGCATTGCCAATGCTTTAACAGCTGGTTAGCATCAGCTATTTATTGAATTGATCTGGATTTAATCCCTTAATTTTCATTGTACAAGTATAATGAGATTTAATGCTTTGCACCGATTTTCGACCCCTACCTGTATTAAAGTGCAGAAATATGATCGTGTTAGTTGAATTAGCATCCCTCATCAGGTAATACAGCAGAGGTAGAACTGCATTATCTCGCGTTGCACGAGCGCTGAATTAGAAAAAAAGAGAAAGAGAGAGCATAAAATTAGCGATCATACATACTACATTAATGATAGACATAATACAGCTAAGATAGCACTATTTGGGAAAAATCGGCGTTTAAACGGGGCCACAAAACACGTACCCCGCATTGTAAGCGAGCTGCGATAGCATTAGTTCGGATATCATAGCAGGTGTGCTAATTACGTAAATACACAGTGGCCCTCACGTATTAACCCTTAGCTGCCCACAAAGGTGCCTGACTAAAATAACAATGTTTGTGAATTTCCAACCACGTGTGGTTCGAAATCAACATGCTTACGTCTGGATATTTAAGAACCAGTTTGCTGATCCCACAAAAAGTCCTGTCAACAACAGCTAATCCCCCCCCCCTCCCAAAAAGAAAATTTAAAATCTCTTCTTTGTTTACTCTAGGTGCTCTCAGCAGGTGAACGCCACCCAAGAAGAGACAGACATCATCACTATCACGTTGTTCAGCCCGATGTTTGGCAAGACTGAGGTGGAGAGTCGGGTGAACATCAGCCGGGGACGTTTCAGTACGCTGGAGTGTGTGGCTACGGTGGAAGGAGAGCAGGCCTACACTCTTTTCTCGATTTCTGGTGAGCCACAACATAAAGTATGCACATATGCACCACTATGTACTGTATTCCCTCGTTATATCGCGGCTTCAACTTTCGCGGATTTTTTTCTGGTATTTATAGTCATACACGCTTATTGGTGAAATTGTATTAACCTAAAATATACATATAGTCACAACATATAAGGAGCTGCAAAGAAAAAAACAAGAAAAAAATGGGGAAATCCATTTATCAGAACTTTTCAAGCTGAACAGCCACATTTACAGCAATCTCTCGATTATCGTGAATTCATTACTTTGTGATTTTTTTTCCCGATATAAATTATTTTAAAAAATTATGATTAGATTATTTTTTAAGTTCATAAAAATGTGAAAATCCACGCTGAAACTCGTAAGCAGAAGCCACTTTTGCTACTAGGACTCAGCACTGGGAAAAAAAAGCTATAATAGGGGTGACCCTACTTCACGATTTTTCGATTATCACTGCCATGTCTGGTCTACATTAACCGCGATATTCGAGGGATTACTGTATTTCGGGTCTTTGACCTCATTACTCCAAAATTTCCTCATCGCAACCCCGTCATATTACATATATACCCTGCAAGTTTCATTCAAAAAAAAAACTATATATACGATTATGAGCTTACTTAAAAACAAACATGCACAACAACAGCCATACAAAACCAAATAAAACCGCCTTTGTTACATTTCTCTCACTGGCAGAAATTATCATTAAGCCATTATAATTTCCCATTACTTAATATTAGTATTGCATAATATCTCCTTGCCTTTCATCTTTCTTTTGATGTTCCTTAAGATGTTTAATTACCTTAAGTTGTCTTGTTTTTACACTTGTGGTTAGACTATTTATGCTATCAGCATTGCTGTATTACAGGATCAGGATAGTGCATACCAGAGCAAATTTCATTCAAAGCCATCATGTCTGGAATGACACACCCAAAGCCATTAAGACATACCTTCCATGGGTGTGTAATAACTTCCAATTAAAGAGCATTTTGCGGTGCAGCATTTACAACCATAGTGAATCATTCTAATTGGTTACTTATTACGACAGGTCGCTCTATATCGTTTAAAAAAAATGATTAAACTGCTTTTCCACACAACTCATTCACTACCATTCACAGGCAAAGATGTCCAATCCTTTTTGACTGGGTCAAGGTGGCAGTGATCCATCACAATATTTGACCATCAGTAGAACTGAACAAGGGTTAATCGTCCCTCTGTGATAAAAACAAATCTCTATTTTTAAATGTCTGACACAGTCTTTTGAAAACCTCGTCAATTTTAATTCATTTTTTTTCCCCAAACGCCAAAGTGATTTTGAGTTTTTACAGCTGTGGCGAGTCAGTCGAATGTGTTCGATCCCCCTTCCGTGCCTGGCCTGGCCTTATTGTTTGCTTCACTGTCCACTGGCGTGTAATAAGCTCTTTATAGAGTTAAGGAGCTTTCTCCCCACTTAAAATCGGAGAATGCAGAGTCTGCAGGAACAAATCCACCAGTAAACCCGTCAGTGGTTTCTAAATCTCTACGTGAGTTCCACAACACCTCCAAACCCCAGCCTAGAACTTCTACCTGCCCGATTTGCAAAAATCATCACCCTACCCCACGTGTCAAAGTGGCGGCCCGGGGGCCAAATCTGGCCCGCCGCATCATTTTGTGTGGCCCGGGAAAGTAAATCATGAGTGCCGAGTTTCTGTTTTAGAATCAAATTAAAATGAAGATTATAGATGTATATTAAATTTCCTGATTTTCCCCTTTTTAAATCAATAATTGCAATTTTTTATCCATTTTTTTCTTTTGGTGTTTTTGATCAAAAAAGGTCCTGACCTTTGGTCAAGAAAACTACCAGTATAATTGGGAAATTGTTTTTGAGGCCTTTTGTGTGCCCCCAAATAGATTGCGCCCTGGGCGGTCGCCCACATTTCCCATTACAAAAACTGCCCCTGATTGTGTATATCACAGGTGTCAAAGTGGCAGCCCGGGGGCCAAATCTGGCCCGCCGCATCATTTTGTGCGGCCCGGGAAAGTAAATCATGAGTGCCGAGTTTCTGTTTTAGGATCAAATTAAAATGAAGAGTATAGATGTATATTAAATTTCCTGATTTTCCCCCTTTTTAAATCAATAATTGTAATTAGTCTGACACCCTTGCCCTACCCACTAGCCTGCATAGTGCCTTGCTCCAACCTCAGCTAGTTGCTCTACTGTAAATTTGGGAGGCATGGGGGAGGCATTATGGCAGATGGGGAAGCCGTTATGACACCGCATGGATTTGGAGTTAGAGTCATAAAGTAAACAATGGACTCTAGCTAATTCCTATCTTATCAGACCAATCGTGTGTCTCTTAGCGACTGTTTACCAAGCAGTTTTTGCGAGACAAGCACTGAAAAATCTGAAAATCCATGCTAAATTGTGCTTTTAGTCAATATTTTGAGGGGGTTTCGTCATTGTTGTTGCGCTTATATACTGTATGTATCTATAATATTGTTATGGGTGCCACAAGGTGACCTTTTATGCATTTAATTTAACTCGTTTTATGAATTTAGCACTCATTTAAATTTAAATCTAGTGCTGTCAATGGTACTGAAAGATGAGCTTTGAAGAGCCAGTCCTCCCAGTTTAAATTAGTTTGGCGTCTATCGTTGTTATTGGCAGGCATTGGCTTAATTACTCTTAAAATATGAAAGGGAAAAAAATATTTTGTGTTATTGAGGGCAATCAGCATTCATTTGGATTGAATAATTTAATACAAATAATATCACAACACCATATTTACCTACGCCCACATATGTGGACATCCCATTTTGGGTCATTGAGGACACACAATGGATGCTAATGTTGTCCATTGGAAAATTGTTAGTAAATTTTGTGGGATAATAGCATGGTAAGCAGGTAGAATACACCTCGTAATTATCAGTTTACAGGTTTGAATTCATTTAAAAAAATGTAAGGTCTTATTTTAATGTGTGGACATTCTCATAGATTTGGGTTTGGAATTTTAAGATTTGGCAATTTAGTTGTGTGTGGATTAGCATCAGGTTTTCATGAAATGTAGGGGTTGGTCAATGCAAATAGATTGGATGTCCATTGATTTTACTGTCAAAAATTCAAGACATTAATTATGATTGTGTTTTTATTATTATTTTTCTCTACAGAGAGAACCATTCCCCACGATCTGTTCACCCCACTGCTGATTGGCTCAGTTTCAGCGGCTTCCCTCCTCTGCCTGGTCCTAATCTTGCTCTTCTACAAGTACCTGCAGGTATTATCATAGGCCTTTATTAACGTATCATTTGACACCTTTCTTAAACTCTTTTGTTTTTTTTCCCAGAAACCCAAATACCAGGTGCAGTGGAAGGTCATTGAAGGGATCCACGGTAACAACTACGTGTACATTGACCCCACCCAGTTACCCTACGATCACCAGTGGGAATTTCCCAGAAACAACCTGCGTTTTGGTGAGCCATCCACTCTCTTCGCGTATTGGTGTAGAACTTTTTTAACACCCGTCCGTGGCACGAGCCTGGGTACCTAGCGCTAACGCGTGTCATTTCTGACAAGCCCCCATAGAAAATATTTTTTATGTGTGAGATAGGGAGAGTAGCAGAGAGAAAAATATGGAGGCACACTGCAAATTATAGCAGTTTAACTCCTTCACTGCTATTGGCCGAGGTAGCGGGCCAATCACTGTGAGCTCCCCCACTTAAAATGGATTGGAAGTTTGTCGCTTTTAATGTCATCCAATCACTTCAAATCTGATTTGCTGTCGATCAGGGCTGCTAAAATTATTATTTTGATTGTGAATTAGTCAACTATAAACAGCTCGAATTTACTTTACTGTAAAAGTATCCAGTAAAAAATAGCTGTAAATATGCAGGGAACCAAATAATTTGCTTTGAAAATTTGCACTATGAATAAATATTTTTTGATCGTTTTCCAAAGCAAATATAGATAATCATGTGTTCATGTTTCAATTTTTTTTTACAATTGTCTGTTTAAATAATTAAAACTAATGAATACAAATAAAATATACTAATAATGCAAACATGTTTTTTATTTTAAAATATTTTTAAATAAAAAACATTACATGTAATTATTATTTTTTTAACCTAATTTAAAAGATTTAAAGGCTGAAAAAAGCGAATTTTGAACATTTTTAGATTTCTCTCAGCAATTCATCAACTACGAAAATAGTTGTCAGTAATTTGAACATCAATCGATTGTTGATTAATCGTGCCAGCCTCTCTTCTGCATAACATATGATGTCTGAACTAGTAGCCTAAACACTGCAACAACCTCCTACAATATTGTAAATTCCAGCTTTCCATAACATAAACACAACTAAGCCGAGTTAATGAATTTTCTCTGTGGTGTATCAAACTGTTTGTTTTTTCTTAACACATCCAGAAAGAACACATACAAAAAGCTCCCTGTTAGTTTCGGTTTCTACGGTCTGACTCCACAGCCAGCGGAATCTTCCTCTTGATTTGTTTTGACAGTCTATAATTGTCAACGTCATGTTTTCCTGAGACACAATCAATTTAATTTATTTATTTATGAAGCCTATTCTAGTTGACAAAGGAATGGCAAAATATGAGAGAATCTCTCTAATCAATTTTAGATGCATGAACTTCATCCTCCTGCTACAAATTTCCAGAAGTCTAGGTAGACGTCCAAATCCATTTGAGATCGGTGGGTGGCAACGAATGAACGTCCATTCACCCTCCAACTTCGAATAGATCGGACATCTATCAATTTCAATGACAGTTAATGACTTCAAGCCAGTTTTTTTTCCTTTGTACCGTTTCCCGGTTTTAGGAAAACTGGAGTCTATGACAAAATTGAAACACGTGTAGGGTGTAAGTGAAGAGAATGATTCACAGCAAAATTCTGAGAAAACAAAAAAACAAACAGTTGAAAAATGCCTTCATACACTGCTTCTCGATTATTTTCTGTTACATTTTTGTCTGAAACAAAAAACATCAATTTTTTTAGTATGCCGCTTTATATGATGCTAAGGCTGTACTTTATACACTAAACCACTGAGCACCAATAGCATCATAGTCCTCGATTGTTGCAAATATTTGGCTTGTTTTTGCAGAAAAAAACCTCAAGAAGCTTATCAGCGTAATGTCTTTAAATGATCTACCATATTTTCTCGCATATACGCCGTATTTGTCGCTAAAAAACGGCTTATACGCGCATAAATTAGGCTTGACATGCACAAAGCTGCAGACGAAATGCCATAACGCAAGACAATGCGACCAATACGGTCATTTATTTCAAAATAGAGAAAAGTTCAACTGATAAGACGCGAAACAAAATTTATTTTGACGCCTATGAATGAAATTCAAGAAAGACAGAAAAACATCTTGCATATAACGTGGAAAAAAACTCACTTGTGCCTGCCATTGCCCAACAATGACAAAAACCTAACCTGCCACACCGCAAACATTATATTGAAAAAATGATGACTGAATCGAGGGTACGGCTTATACGCGCATAAATTAGACTTGACATGCACAAAGCTGCAGACGAAACGCCATAACGCAAGAAAATACGGCCAATACGGTCATTTATTTCAAAATAGAGAAAAGTTCAACTGATAAGAATGCGAAACAAAATTTATTTTGACATCTATGAATGAAATTCAAGAAGAAAAAAACATCTTTCATAAAACGTGGAAAAAAACTCACTTGTGCCTGCCATTGCCCAACAATGACAAAAACCCAACCTGCCACACCGCAAACATTATATTGTTGACATACCCTGGGTGTTGTTTTTTTTTAACCAAGCTCCTCCAACAGGATCCTACACGTCCTGGTGCTTGAGCACACAGCCCGGGGGCTCAACGGGTGTTGTCCCAGTAATAGTGGCGGGGTGCCAATTGAAGGGAGAAGAAGGGAGGGGGAAAGGGTGGACAGGCAGGGGGAATAAGATCTTTCTTTGTCTTTTCGCAGGGAAGACGCTCGGTTCCGGCGCCTTCGGAAAAGTGGTGGAAGCCACGGCGTACGGACTCTCCAAGGCCGACTCGGTCAACACGGTGGCGGTCAAGATGCTCAAATGTACGTTGAAGGGCGCTAAATTCGAGCGCAGCTGAGCCGCTGTGTTGCATTTACAATGACTGCCCGGGGGGCTTTGAGTCAGACATCACATGTACTCCATTAGAACAGAGACAAGCTTATCGGGATGATAAAATCAGTCAGTAAAAAGCGAGTCAGGAAAAAAACACGGAATGGATCGTAAATAGTATAGCGCCTCACAAGACAATTGGGGTATTCAATATGCTTACCAGGCTGCACACGACCCCAACCTAATCAATCCTGAATCTTTCGCCAATAAAATTGAATTGAATTGAATTGAAAAAATGATAATGAACAATTTCACGTTATTGGAAAAGGAAATTTGTATTTCATCATATGCAGCTCATGACTTTAACCCAGGGGTGTCAGACTCGGGTTGGTTCGCGGGCCGCTTTAACATCAACTTGATTTCACGTGGGCCGGACCATTTTAGATATAATATTTAGATTTTTTTTAATAAATGGATTAAAAGAACTGGATTGAAAGCCCTGAATATTCAGTTTTTTATAGATCTAAAACAATGTTTATTTTAGCTTTTTTTAAAATATATTTTTAGATTTTACAAAATGATTTTTGAACTACAAAACAGAAAAAATGGATTAAAAAATTACAATTATTGATTTAAAAGGGGGGAAATCAGGAAATTTAATATACATCTATACTCTTCATTTTAATTTGATCCTAAAACAGAAAGTTGCCACTCATGATTTACTTTCCCGGGCCACACAAAATGATGCGGCGGGCCAGCTTTGTTATGGTTATTAATAGCCATATGGTTTCAACCTATATAAATTTGGGTTTTTTTCTCATTTTTTTCAACAGCGAGCGCTCACTCCACTGAAAAAGAGGCCCTAATGTCTGAGCTTAAGGTTCTCAGCTATCTTGGAAACCACATGAACATCGTTAACCTGCTGGGAGCCTGCACCGTGGGAGGTAGCCTCACCTCTGAATGTTTAGGATGAGTCTTGTCCTCTCCCCTGATATCAGGCATGACGGGTTTGTCTGTTCTTGCAGGCCCAATCTTGGTGATCACAGAATACTGCTGCTTCGGCGACCTTCTAAACTTTTTACGGAGGAAGAGAGAGTCTTTTTTCTTCTCCAAGATGGAAGAGGATTGCTACTATCGCAATGTGCTGTCGCAGAAAGGCAAAGTGGGGTCAGTTGATTGAAATGCTCCTAATTTAGATTAGATTCAATTGTATTTTCCTACAAAATTGGGACACTGATGAATTTTAAGGGTTGATGTCGTTGGAAGTTTTGTGGGGACCATTGAACAAATGAGAGTATTTACATATAAAGTACTGCTCTACTTACGAAATTTTCAACTTCAAAAAGAAGTTCTGGAACCAATTAATTTCGTAAGTAGAGGTACGACTGTACGGTCTGTTTAGATTAGATAAAATTTTATTCATCCCGTACTCAGGAATTAATTTTTGTGTGTGTCTTCACACTTTTCCTACAAAATTGGGACACTGACGAATTTTACGGATTTATGTTGTTGATAGTTTTGTGGGGACCGTGGAAGAAATGAGAGTATTTACATATAAAGTACTCCTCTACTTACGAAATTTTCAATTTACAAAAAAGTTCTGGAACCAAATAATTTCGTAAGTAGAGGTACGACTGTACGGTCTGTTTAGATTAGATTAAATTTTATTCATCCCGTACTCGGGAATTAATTTTTGTGTCTTCATACTTTTCCTACAAAATTAGGACACTCTGACAAATTTTACGGGTTTATGTTGTTGGTAGTTTTGTGGGGACCGTGGAAAAAATGAGAGTATTTACATTTAAAGTACTCATCTACTTACAAAATTTTCAACTTACAAAAAAAGTTCTGGAACCAAATAATTTTGTAAGCAGAGGTACGAGTGTACGGTTTGTTTAGATTAGATTAGATCAGATCAGATTAGATTAGATTACATTACATTTTATTCATCCCGTACCCAGGAATTAATTTTTGTGCGTCTTCACACTTTTCCCTTTCCTACAAAATTCGGTCACTCTGATGAATTTTAAGAGTTTATGTAGTTGGGAGTTTTGTGGTGACCGTGGAAAAAATGAGAGTATTTACATATAAAGTACTGCTCTACTTACGAAATGTTCAACCTGGAAAAAAAGTTCTGGAGCTAATTAATTTGGTAAGAAGAGGTACGACTGTACGGTCTGCAAAATCTGAATTGTGTGCATGAAGCCCTGGAATGCGTCAAAGGACAGTTTACTACCCAGAACTTGCGTAGGAGTAGGCGTGTTGAAACGCTGGTTCTCAGACTGCTCTTTTCTATCTTCACAGCGACAGCTTGAACGGCTACATGAGCATGAGGCCTTCTGCCACTGGCAAGCCGCCGTCGTCCTCATCCTCGTCATCGACGACCACGGTAGAGAAGAGAAGCTCTTTCCGCAAAGGCAAGTTGGACCATCGTCGAATTTCCTTTTTCATTTTTTTTCCACGATCCTTCCATTTTATCGATTCTTTTCATCAGGTGGCTCCTACGGCGAAGAAGATGACGAAGGGGAAATGTTCGACGACGACGGACTGTCGCTGGACACCGAAGACCTCCTCAGCTTTTCCTACCAAGTGGCCAAAGGAATGGAATTTTTGGCTGCCAAGAATGTGAGTTATCTCGCCCCTCCATTTTAAAAGCCTTGTTAGCGGCACGTGTAAACTGGAAACAGCTGGTCACCTGTCAAAACAGGAGCACAACAATACCGATTACTGGTTTATCAACGGGTAGAATTCCCATCTATCTGAAACGGGTAAATGGCAGACATTGAATATTCGTTCATTCGCATGATTGGACAAAAAAAAACATTAAATTTGTTCTTTAGGTGTGCATATTCCTGCAGGTTAAGACTCCAGTACTGCTTATATATGACTAAAATAATGTTTTCTTTTGGAATTTTGTCATCTAAAAATTACAGTGTATTGATTCATAAATACCGTATTTTCACGACTATATGGCGGATTGCATTTAAAGGCGCAGTGTCAGTAACGAGTTCTATTTCTATATTTGACACACACACAGGACGCACCGTTTTTAAAGACGCAGCCAGGCATGGCAAAACATACGCCAGCTTAAACATACAGACACACGCTAAAAACACGGTTTTAAAAAGGCAACGAAAGCAAAACTAAGTTCGGTTGTACTTTATTTAGCCATTTTACAATGTACTCACGTCATCATCACCCACAAATCCATCAAAGTCCTCATTTTCTGTGTCCGAATTGAACAATTGTCCGAATGAGTCATCGAAAACGCTGAGTTTTATACGTTTTGTCCAGGCAGCCACAATCCATCCGCAAATAGTAGCTAGCGTAACTAGTCCGGCGCTGCCTGCCACCCTTCGTAAAGCTGTGTTGATGTCGATGTCCAGGCCACAATCCATTCGCAAATAGTAGCTAGCTAGTAGCTTGCGTAACTATTCCAATGCTGCCTTCCGTGCTTCGTAAAGCTGCGTTGATGTCGACGTCCAGGCCACAATCCATTGGGTGTATTGACAAAAGAACTATATATCCCTGCAGTCACTGCGCAGTACTTTTTCTACGGGGAAAATAGTAGAGTCGGGGGCTGCTTGCCATAGTTGTGAGAGCTGTAGAGGATGGTGTACCCTATCGACTGATTTATTTAATTTTATCGTGATAACAATTTTAGTATTGGTCCATATATAAGGCGCACTGGATTATAAGGCGCCCTGTCTATTTTGGAGAAAATTTAAGACTTATGTGCGTCTTATAGTCGTGAAAATACGGTACATAATTTTGTCTTCATTTTATTTTTTTCTGAGTTAATATATTTGGAAAAGTTAAATGTACTTTTTAATAACCCACTGGATGAGTTTTATAAAAACCCATTTTGATTTTGGTTTTCTAAAGTTCTAAGTATGAATTCACATCATTTTGACAAGCTACATTTTTGTTGAACAATAAAACCCAATATTCCTTGCGTTATTTATTTTATTTTGCTAAATGTTCCACACCATTCCAAGTTTCTTTTGGAAAGCTTTATGTTTCACGACCTTTGATGGATGGATAATTCATCTGATTTCGGACCTCACGCTAAGCATGGTGATGTTTCCACTATGACCAAGCGTGTGCCAAAACATGTCTTCGCACAACGTTTGCAATTGATTTACTTCTCAGAATCAAGTGCCATCTTGAAGAAAAAAAAGAAGTAAAAATATGCAACACTCAGCTTATGTCATGCATAAATCACGTCTCTTTGGTGTTTTTTTTTTTTTTACATAGTGCATCCACAGAGACCTGGCGGCCAGAAACATTCTGCTCACTCAAGGGCGAGTGGCAAAGATCTGTGATTTCGGTTTGGCCCGAGACATCACCACAGACTCCAACTATGTGGTCAAAGGCAACGTGAGTCACACACGATAATCTTAATTAATCAACAGTCTTTTTTGCAATGTGATATCTTAAACAGCCATTACAAAAGCAACAATAATAGCATTAAACCTGATAAAAACTTGCTAGCTTACACTGGTTTACATTTTTTTTATAACATTCCAACTCCTTTAGAGATAAAATGGCTGAATTATACTTGATCTGGTGACACAGATTGGAAAATAAAAGATTCTAGTGCTCACGGGTTAAAGCACATGTGTCAAAGTGGCGGCCCGGGGGCCGAATCTGGTCCGCCGCATCATTTTGTGTGGCCCGGGAAAGTAAATCATGAGTGCCGACTTTCTGTTTTAGGATCAAATTAAAATGAAAAGTATAGATGTATAATACATTTCCTGATTTTCCCCCTTTTAAATCAATAATTGTATTTTTTTAATCATTTTTTTCTGTGTTTTTAGTTCAAAAATCATTTTGTAAAATCTAAAAATGTATAAAAAAGCTCAAATAAACATTGTTTTAGATCTATAAAAAACTGAATATTCAGGGCTTTTAATCCAGTTCTTTTAATCCATTTATTTAAAAAAATCTAAATATTATATCTAAAATGGTCCTCCCCACATGAAATCCGGTCACCATGAATGTGGCCCGCCAACCAACCTGGGTTTGACACCTCTGGGTTAAAATATTAAAAATATTTAACACAAAAAACAAACGACAAACTGCCTGCTTTATGGCATATGTGACTTCCCCCTTTTATGATATTGTTTAGCCACAATTACATTCATGACCTCATCGCTATTCATCCTTCAAGCAGCAACTGGAAACACAAGGCAAAACCCTTCGGCTAATGGCGTTGTAAAATTGTATTACTCTAGCATTTAGCGCGCCGGCCTCACACCTCTGGTGTCCTGGGTTCAAGTCCAGGTCGGTCCACCTGTGTGGCGTTTGCATGTTCTCTCCGGGCCTGCGTGGGTTTCCTCCGGGTACTCGGTGTATTTTATTTTATTTTTTTCCAAAAGAGAGCATTCAGACAAAGCACATACCTGGAACTCAATACCAATTAAAATATGTGAACTCCCATCTCTGAACCTCTTGGCCAATCATCTTAAAGCCTGGCTATTAGACGAACAAAATTGCGAGCACAACACTGTTTAAAACTGCTACGTGTGTGTAAATGTCATCGTTTATCTTCAACCTACACAAGGGACTAAAGATGGAAATTAGCCCTCGGCTACAATATTCCATATTTACATATATACATGTTCATTAACATGAATATAAATATGTTCATTAATATGTGCTGTCCCTTATTAAATAAATCAAACTCACTCCAATGTTGCAGTTGGCTTTAATGTCAAAAAATCCACAAACTATTGTTAGAAAGCTGTTTGCAACCGTTTGTATAACCAACTCCTGCATCCTAGATAACAAACAAAAAAAAAACTGTCAACTCAGGCACGGCTGCCGGTCAAGTGGATGTCCCCGGAGAGCATCTTTGAGTGCGTGTACACATTCGAGAGTGACGTGTGGTCGTACGGCATCCTGCTTTGGGAGATCTTCTCGTTGGGTATGTGAATCCATCCTTTCAAGTATTTTTATTTATTTTTTTCCCATTTTTTCGAGTCTCTTCTGACCAAAGAAATACTTCCACGCAGGAAACAGCCCTTATCCCGGAATGCCCGTGGACGCCAAGTTCTACAAACTGATTAAAGAAGGCTACAGGCTGGACTCCCCTGAGTTTGCACCTTGTGAAATGTAAGATTGGAAGGAAGTGTTTGGGTGTTTATTTTTTATTTTTTTTTAAAGGTGTCAGTCGCGTTTTGTAGTAAAAAGTGAGATTTTTATGGCGGCCCACGCTCATACTGTTTCACTGGCATATAACTACTTTTATGATCTTTTACTCTACTCCTACAGGTTTTCTCAGTCATTTAAAAAACAACACCTAATTCACTTTTAATTCCAGTTGAGTGTTGTTTAATAGTTTGGAATAAACAGGATTTTTTTATATGAAGTGCGATTGTGGAGAAAAGTCTTAATAAAAGACACTATATTTTAATGCCGCTTTTAAATCTCATTATACTTGAATAATGACAATAAAAGCATTCAATTCAATTTAGCCAATTAAAGGTGAGGATCCCAGATTTTCCGCTCTTTCTTGTGATGTCATTAATATAGTACGATCACATGCACCTATCACATGAAGCTTATTAATATACTAAGTTTTGCCTTTTCCTATAATTAGCCGTCATCTAACCTAGTCTTGGGTGATAAATCAATTACCGTATTTTTCGGCCTATAAGTCGTAGAATACACAATGAAGAGGAAAAAACAATATATAAGTCGCACTGGACTATAAGTCGCATTTTTGGGAGGGCAACTTTTTATTTGTTCATAAAGAACGAACATATGTTAAAGTAACAATAGTAAAGTGGAGAACAACAAGATAAATAGAAATCTGTTAAAATAACTTTTTTCAGATATAGCCAATAAAAACAACATAACTGGCTGTCAGGAGTCAGACAAAAAAAATTCATATTTAAGTTACACTGGAGTATTTTCGTCGCAAGGCCCAGACAATCAATCTCTGAAAAAAGGTGTAATTTATAGTCCGTAAATTACGGTATGTGATTTATATTTTTTTAATCTTAATTTAACAATTAAAATTGAAATATCTAATTTCAGACATTTTATTTTTAGACCATATTTGCCACCCTCATATGACTTCAAGTATACTTACCCACATTCATTGCCTATGTTCAGTGATGTTTTGTATTATGTTACAGTATAATACCTAATGGTTCTTCTTAGGTATCAGATCATGCGGTCCTGCTGGGAGCCCGACCCCATCCAGAGACCCCCCTTCAGGAAGGTGGTCGAGAGAATTGAAGAGCAGCTGTCGGACGCCACCAAACACGTAAGTTCCAGACTTGGGTTGCCAAGTCACCTATCCATAATTGGTATTTTACATTCAAGACAGAAAGTGGCTTGAGAAGGGGATTTAAAATGTAACATAAGCAAAAAACCCTCAACAAATAAGCCCAACTCTGGAAAAAAAAAATCCCAATTTTATCTTTTGAGTGGTTAGCGTGTTAGTCGGCGTCACAGTTCTGGGGTCCAGGGTCCGATCCACTGTGTGGAGTTTGCATGATCTCCCTGGCTTGCGTGGGTTTTCTCCAGGTACACAAAAAAAACATGCATGTTTTGAACACCAAATTTATTCTAGGTGTAATTGTGAGCTTCGTGTGTCCTCTGATTGGCTGGCCACCAGTTCAGGGTGTCCCCTGCCTGGTGCCTGTAGTTAGCTGGGCTAGGCTCCAGCACCCCCGGTTTGGAAAATGGGTACTCGGACGTTTCGTCGAAAGATGTTTGGTCCCCGGACGTTTGGTCGACCGGACGTTTGGTCGAACGGACGTTTGGTCGAACGGACGTTTGGTAGAACGGACGTTTGGTAGAACGGACGTTTGGTAGAACGGACGTTTGGTCGATCGGACGTTCGGTAGAACGGGCGTTCGGTAGAACGGGCGTTCGGTAGAACGGGCGTTCGGTCGAACGGGCGATCGGTCGAACGGACGTTCGGTCGAACGGCTCTCAAAATTATAATCATGAGAGAGAGAGTGAGTTTAATATCTAAATATCTAATATCAAAATATCAACAGTAAATTCTCTGTCATAATTTGACAACGAGCGTTCTACCAAACGTCCGTTCTACCAAACGTCCGTTCTACCAAACGTCCGTTCTACCAAACGTCCGTTCTACCAAACGTCCGTTCTACCAAACGTCCGTTCTACCAAACGTCCGTTCTACCAAACGTCCGTTCGACCAAACGTCCGTTCTACCAAACGTCCGTTCGACCAAACGTCCGTTCGACCAAACGTCCGTTCGACCAAACGTCCGTTCGACCAAACGTCCGGTCGACCAAACGTCCATTCGACCAAACGTCCGGTCGACCAAACGTCTTTCAACGAAACATCCGGTCACGGGAAAAGGAATGATTATTATTATTTTTTGTATACAAAAATGCACTTGAAACTAATAAAAACACCACTTTTCCAGATCTATCTGAACTTCAGCTCCCGTCTCATGATGCCGCACAGACCCAACGCCCCGGCGACCACCGGCGAGGAGCGGAACGACGACGACGACGACGACGACGACGACGACGACGAAGAGAGCAGAATCTTCGACGCGGCTTTACAGCTCAGCTCAAACGGCAACAGCGCTCCGATGCAGCCCTTGCTAGTCCGCCACCAGGTCTTCCTGGAGGACGCCGGCCTGGGCGTCCAACGGGTGTGAGGGCCCCCCTCCGTCGCCCCCTACCACTTAGAAGAAGTGCCTCTCATGTTCTGCTACTACAAGCTAAACAAAAACACTTGCCAGCCCACTTCCCCCTTCCTTCAAAAGACTGCTACTGCTGTGACAAAAAAACTAAAAAATACAGACGACCCCCCTTACCCCTCCGGACAGGACATAAAGAAGAACATTTTATAATTAAACTCTTTCAAGAAGAACAACAAAAACAACAATAATTCACTCCCTCGTGCTTACTCATTAGCAAATTCGCTGCCACCCTCCCAGTTCAAGCGGATTGGTCGCCTAAATTCACATTCACAGCAGACATTCAAGTTAAAAGTCGATTATTTCACCCGTCTTTCAATTTTTCTCATATTTTTCACCCACTTTTAACGTCCCGTTTCATCCAAGAAGAAAACAAAAGCACACACTCGAGGCACTTCAATTCATTCCGCCTATCCCATCATGCAGCTTGTTTTTTTTTAATTGTCAGTATTATGTATTTTAAATGAAGGTGATTTTTTTTCAGGGTCCAATTTTTTTCAGGAGTTACTGGGACACTGGTTTTTATAAGCTATTATTAAGACAGCCTGATCCGCTTTTGAGGAGATTTCCGATCGTTACGCCGCAATAAAGGACGACGTGGTACGCTAGTTTCTTTAGTGTGTCGATACTTTTCGCCAGACGCTGAGGACGAGGCTTACAAAAAAAGAAAAAAATAACTATCTTTCCCTTTTCTCCTCGTTGTTTACATGCTGGTACTGCCATTTCAGAGATTTGTGTTTTTCTGTCGGGCAACAAAATAGCTGACTGTGGCGGACTTGCCATTCAATGGACTGGAAAGCAGACGTGGAGTTGGTCGTATTGTTCCTCGGCCACGTGTTACTTTTCCCCACTCTCTCGTTTTTTTTTTGTGTCCAGATGTTCACGTTTCCTTCGTTCCCACCGGGTTAATGTCCTGTTTGTACATATGAACATACTTGACTGTATGTTTGTGATCGCAAGAGTATGTGTGCTTCTCTGAATGACAAAAAAAAGAATCTAATTATTATTAAGTCGTTTTGGATATGCGTTTACATGATAATGACATTTTTTTGTTTATCTTACACAAAAAACTTTTGGGAAATTGACATTGTTAAACATTTTAGAGCAAATAGCAACTCGAAGAATATTGAAAATTTGCTTTATGAGCGTTACAATCATTAATTCAATGATGGCGCTACACTTAAATTAAATAAAACTGATGATCATTTAAGATTAGAAGTAGAAAATCGTATTTTTAAGTTCTTTTAAATGGCTTGTTGTTTTGATTTTTTAAATTATTTTTACTTGTTGGTCCTTTCACGTGAATTTAAAGTATGATGACTTAGTGTCTTAATTCTTGCAAGATTATTATATACATTTTATTGTCGGAAAATATATTAAAAATGTTTTTTATATGATTTCAAATTTCGAAATTTTGATGACTTGGTCCCTTAATTCTTGCAAGATTATTATAAACATTTAATTGTCGCAAAATATATTTAAAAAAATTCGAAATTTTGATGACTTGGTCCCTTAATTCTTGCAAGATTATTATAAACATTTTATCGTCACAAAACACATCAAAAATTGTTTTAATATGATTTCAAATTTCAAAATTCTGAGGTCAAATAAATCAAGTTAAAATATGTTCATGTAGTAATAGTCGAAAATGATTTTCTATAAGCCACAATTTACATAAAAGTTAATAGCGTGCTTAAGGATTGAGTTAAATTGTATTAAACTTCAACGCGTTATTCCTAAAATATGACAACCCCTTTTTAAAAATCCCCTTTAAATATTTCAACATCGCCAACTACAGGCCCGGAGGACACATTACAACCCCCCCCCCCATTGTCATCGTCATGTAAACGCACCCGAAAACCTGCTTTCTCATCTCCAATTGTGTAAATATACAATTCCCTGTGCATATACTGTAAAGTCATATCAAAAGATGACTACTATAATGAAGACGCGGTACACATACTACAAGAAAAATATTCTTCTGGGGTTTTCTGTGCGTGTACCGTACACACTTTTGTCACCCCGGTTAACGTGACAACGTATGGAAAATATGGAGTTGAACCACTTATCGTCAGGCTTTTATTCCCCATGCATCTTTGATATTTATTTAGCGTTGCTGTGTATGATGGATGCGTTACACATGTGTCAATGTAAATAAAAAAGGTCTATATTGAAACAGAGGCGTCTTGGAGTACTTTTAGACGCTTGGAATCGGTGCGTGTGGTCGGATATGTTTGGTTAGTCGCGCCGGAGTGCGTGCCAAGAGGTGCTTTTCCACAACAGCGCATGTCACAAGTAATTCTGATAAGCTCTTTGTTGTGAAATGGAGCTTAACGGCCTCTCGCCGTTGCCAAATGCCAAAGCCAATGGCGTTGACCTTCACCTTTTGGTTAAGAGGCGAGCTAAGATGCCTTCAGGTCCCTCGGGAAAAAGACAATCTTGGTGTTTTTTTTTATTCAGCTCCAGGTTTTAGTTAAATTAAAACTATTGTTTTTTTTAAACCCAGGCGGAACGTGGGGGAAGTGGACTTTTAAATGGCTGGTCGTTAAAGTGTGTTTGTGTCGTCAGGTGTGAAATTACACGAGAGAGTGAATGTGTTGTGAGTCTTGGAAGCTTTTTTTGTTGGGAAGCGGAGCTTGACGCCAAAATGTTTAACCCAGTAGCGCACTTGGGGAAGTTATTTGAGGACACGGCGTTCTTAAGCCGGCCTACTCGCCTGAGTAAATAACGTTGTTGGAAATGGACTCGTTTGTGTATTTGGGATGAGGTTTTAGTGAGTGATGGATTTGATTTTGGTTGGTGGAAGAATTCGAAAGAGTTATTTGGTTTTGGTTGTTTTTTTTGCTCGAAGGCTGGGTGTCAAACTGATGGGGCGGGGGCCAGAAACAAACCCGATGCATCATTTGGGGGGTCCAGGTCTGGTATGTTATGTTTTTTTTTCTTCAAAAAATTGTCAAAAATTCAGGAAGAGCGAATATTCATGGGTTGTACAATGGAGAACAATGGGCTAAATAGTCATCTGTTCCGTTTTTTAGGATAACTATAGGCAAAAATATAACAAACTAGCAGTTTTTCGGTAGTCAGAGAGAAGAAAAAACATATCTAGGTCATAAAGTTGTTATACGGCGTCAACTCGATTTCATGTGGGCCGGACCATTTTAGATATAATATTTATAGATTATTTTTTTAAATAAATGGATTGAAAGAACTGGATTAAAAGCCCTGAATATTCCGTTTTTTATAGATCTAAAACAATGTTTATTTGAGCTTTTTTATACATTTTTAGTTTTTACAAAATGATTTTTGAACTAAAAACACAGAAAAAAATGATTAAAAAATTACAATTATTGATTTAAAAGGGGGAAAATCAGGAAATTTAATATACATCGATACTCTTCATTTTAATTTGATCCTAAAACAGAAAGTCAGCACTCATGATTTACTTTCTCGGGCCGCACAAAATGATGCGGCAGGCCAGATTTGGCCCCCAGACCGCCACTTTGACACATGTGGTCTATGCTGAAAAAAAAACTTATAGTCCAGAAAGTATGGTATCTATTTTTGACACAGATCTCAACAAAACTACCAGTTTTTTGGTAGTCACAGAGAAGAAAAAACTAGGTCATACTTGAGTATTAGTCTACGCCACATGTGTCAAAGTGGCAGCCGGGGGGCCAAATCTGGCCCACCGCATCATTTTGTGTGGCCCGGGAAAGTAAATCATGAGTGCCGACTTTCTGTTTTAGGATCAAATTAAAATGAAGAGTATAGATGTATATTAAAGTTCCTGATTTTCCCCCTCTTGCATCAATAATTGTAATTTTTTTCTGTGATTTTAGTTCAAAAATCATTTTGTAAAATCTAAAAATATATTTAAAAAATCTAAAATAAACATTGTTTTAGATCTATAAAAAACTGAACATTCAGGGCTTTTAATCCGGTTATTTTAATCCATTTATAAAAATAAAAAAATCTAGATATTATATCTAAAATGGTCCGGCCCACGTGACACCCCTGGTCTACGCTGAAAAAAAAATGCAACTTATAGTCCAGAAAGTACGGTATCTACTTGTGCCTTCACAAAAATATTTTGGGATGACGCAATTAAATGATGTATTACAACTGTATCATTGATTTTTCAGTTGAAATCGAATAAAAAATTGTCGAGTTCTGCATCAAGTGCAGAACTCACATGTGAATCGCATCTCTGAGGTTAGAATGTCGTTAGCATGTCGATCTTATCAGTAGCAGACTCTCTGGTCCAATTTTGTTTTTAATGCCTATCAGTCCAAGCAAGCGTCGAACCTTATCTGATTTGCGGCTTCTGTTCCGAGCTCGCCGAGTCCCGCTGGCTTTCTCCCAGAAGGCCGACATCTGGGAACGTGGCGGTCAAAAACCGCGTGGGCAGCGTCCATTGTTTTCAAAGGAGCTGATAAGAAATCATGAAGGAAATCCTGCAAGTGATTTTTTTTCATTCTTTTTAAATGTATACGCGTCACGTGGCTTCATTTGAAAATTTATCGCGCATGTCCGTTCATGGCCTCCCGTCTACGTACTTAATCCCTCAGGTCATAAAAAACAAGTCCAATGTCTCATTAAATCATATTCATAACAGCTATTTTACTGTAATAACATCTCATTTTGACTCTCAGGTTTTCACGTTCCTAGAGAGAAATCAATCAGAAGAATTTCAAGTTACAGGAATAAAGTTGTTCCACTTCATAGGACCAAATCCAAAGCTTTAAAATCCAGAAACGATCTCATTGGTTACCATACCATATTTTTCATTGAGTACACATTAAATCTGTCTTTGACCTATTACCATTTACAAAAGGAAGTGAGAAAACACAGGAAAAACGATCCTATTATTGTAACTGCTTTAATGCTATTCCATAAATTAACAGCGACATTTCTTTTAAGCACTTCACAATTCATCTCAACTGCTCGCGTTACTGTTACACAAGGAAACGTGTGTTTTGGCGGCGCGTCTGCGTGCGATGTGGTCGCTCAACTGTTGCCCTCAATTTGCGGTTAGAAATTCGACCGACGTGTCACTCTCCTTCCGAGCAGTTTAACGTATTCCAGGAAAGAAGTCAACAGTTGAAGTGAAAAACAAAAAATCTTTCAGGAAAAAACAAAAAATACAGTTTAGCCCCCAGATAGCAACGTTTTGTGAGCTAGTTTGTTGTTCACAGCGGATTTGATCTACTCATGATCACCCTAATAAAGTCTTATTAATGTTTCAATTCATACCTGGCAACCTCGGCCAATTGCTCCCCTTATTAATGATAGCAATTCCCCTTATTAAGCAATAAAAAAAACGTACGAATGCAACACGGCACATATTTATTAACTTAAAAGTCTAACATTTTCTCCAAAGTGGACAGGGTGCCCAATCAGAATGCACTAAGTTCAAGATTCTGTAGATGTCGCTGTTTGGCGTAGACAGTTTAAATGTCCTGGTACATTGCTTGCTGACGCGCTATATTTTATATATTACATTATATACATTATATATTACATATATTTATATATTACCTATCTATTTATGTCTAAAATGTCTTTTGCTGTGTCTGTATTCTCACCCTCTTGCTACTGTGACAACGAAATTTCCCGAATACGGGATGAATAAAGTTATCCAATCCAATCCAATATTTATATATCTATATATCTATATATATATATATGTGCGCATATTATGCTTAAAGCACGACAACATTAGCAATCGCCGATGACGTTTTCGTCTGCTAGCAGTGACCGAGACAATCCGAAATGGGCAAAACGAGATCGGTTTTACAAAAAAACGTACTTCAAAAAATCCCGTAAAAAGTTGTTATAAGGCGTACAGTGTCAGACTCGGGTTAGTTTGCGGGCCGTGTTAGCGTCAACTCGATTTCATGTGGGCCGGACCATTTTAGATATAATATTTAGATTTTTTTTTTTATAATAGGATTAAAAGAACTGGATTAAAAACCCTGAATATTGTTTTTTATAGATCTAAAACAATGTTTATTTTCGCTTTTTTATATATTTTTTTAGATTTTACAAAATGATTTTTGAACTAAAAACACAGAAAAATGGATTAAAAAATTACAATTATTGATTTAAAAAGGGGAAAATCAGGAAATTTAATATACATCTATACATTTCATTTTAATTTGATCCTAAAACAGAAAGTCGGCACTCATGATTTA
Organism: Stigmatopora argus; assembly: GCF_051989625.1. NCBI lineage: Eukaryota > Metazoa > Chordata > Actinopteri > Syngnathiformes > Syngnathidae > Stigmatopora > Stigmatopora argus. The sequence goes on from NC_135394.1 coordinate 14,195,169, forward strand.
CTTTCCCGGGCCACACAAAATGATGCGGCGGGCCAGATTTGGCCCCCGGGCCGCCACTTTGACACGTGTTGTAGACCTATGATCAAAAAACGTATAAAATACGTGAAAAATTTATAAATTGACAAGTATATCTTGATTACTGGGATTAGACTATTTTGTCTGGTCATTTTTACTTAAAAAAAATTAACTTGAACTTCATTGTTCTCCCCCGGGCTTGCGTGGGTTTTCTACGGGTACTCCTATTTCGCCCGGCATCCTAAAAACATGCATGCTAGGCTGGTTGACCACTCTAAATTGCCCTGAGCGTGATTGGTTGTCCGTCTCCTTGCGCCTTGCGAATTCAGTAGTTGGCTGGGATCGGCTCCAGCACCCCCATCTGAGGATACGCGGTTCAGAAAATGAAGGAATGAAACAATTTACCACTGTACTTCTCTTTTAAAACTAATATAGTAACAGCAAAAATATGCTTTTTCATTTAATAATGAACATTCATTCATTTTCCATTCCGGTCACGGGTGCCGAATGTGCCGATGGACCGCAACTCGTTCAAACGGACGGTAAGCTGCCATTTTGAAGTGCACAAAGGAAACCGTTATGAGGACTGAAGTAGTTTGGAGAATTCCAATTCTGATCAAAGAAACGGACCAAAACGACCGGGGAAGAAAATTCCCTTTCAGAGATCCGTACAACCAATAAAGTTAGAGAAAATTTCCTTCATCCTGAGTCAGCATGTATCTAGTTCTGTTTTGGGGTCATGTGTACCCTGTGACGCTTGTACTCCATCAGCAGGGTGCCGGGTCACATTGTATTAAGCACAAGACTTTGTAGTCAATGAATGGTGGCTATTGTAGCATAGAAAAATTGTCCTGATTTAATAGAAGGAACATATAAGGAAATAAGAACACTATGGAATATTTATTATTTCATTTTCTGAAGTGCTTTATCCTCACAAGGGTCGCTGAAGCCTAGGCCAGGCACTCACACTCAACTCATAGCACGTGCGATGATTTTCCATTCAAAGTAATACATTTGTACTCCCTATTAAAATTATGAATATGGAGGACAAAATTGGAAATCAGGGGGCGGCTTATACGAGGGAAATTGTAAATTTCAACGATTTTAAGGCATTTTTAAGGGTGCGGCTTATACACAGAGGCGGCTAATGTCATCTCATCTCATTTTCCGAAGCGCTTCATCCTCACTAGGGTCATGGGGTACTCGGACGTTTCGTTGAAAGACGTTTGGTCCCCGGACGTTTGGTCCCAGGACGTTTGGTAGACCCGACGTTTGGTAGAACGGACGTTTGGTAGAACGGACGTTTGGTAGAACGGACGTTTGGTAGAACGGACGTTTGGTCGACCGGACGTTTGGTCGACCGGACGTTTGGTCGACCGGACGTTTGGTCGACCGGACGTTTGGTCGACCGGACGTTTGGTCGAACGGACGTTTGGTAGAACGGACGTTTGGTAGAACGGACGTTTGGTAGAACGGACGTTTGGTAGAACGGACGTTTGGTAGAACGGATGTTTGGTAGAATGGATGTTTGGTCGACCGGACGTTTGGTCGACCGGACGTTTGGTCGAACGGACGTTTGGTAGAACGGACGTTTGGTAGAACGGACGTTTGGTCGCCAGGTTGTTACTGTTGAAACCAGCTCTCAAAATTATAATAATGAGAGAGAGAGAGTTTAATATCTAAATATCTAATATCAAAATATCAACAGTAAACTCTCGGTCATAATTTGACAGCAAGCGAACCCGGCGACCAAACGTCCGTTCTACCAAACGTCCGTTCTACCAAACGTCCGTTCGACCAAACGTCCGGTCGAACAAACGTCCGGTCGACCAAACGTCCGGTCGACCAAACGTCCGGTCGACCAAACGTCCGGTCGACCAAACGTCCGGGGACCAAACGTCTTTCGACGAAACGGCCGGTCACGGGTCATGGGGGGTGCTGGAGGCTTTCCCAGCTGACTTTGCCCTAAATTGGTGGCCAGCCAATCGCAGAGCACAAGGAGACAAGCAACCATTCACACTCTCACTCATACCTAAGGGCAATTTAGTGCGCCCAATCAGCCTGCCATGCATGTTTTTGGAATGTGGGAGGAAACCGGAGTACCCGGATCAAACCCACAGTGAACATACAAACTCCACACGGGCGAACCGCCCTGGATTTGAACCCAGGACCCCAGAGCCGTGAGGCCGACGCGTTAACCACTCAAGTCGCCAGGCCAACTATGGAATATTATCGCATGGTAACATAGAAGCCGCATATGGGTTTTCTTCATGGGTCACATCCCATTTTTTTCGCCTTGGCATCCCTCTCGAGATAGTAGTTAAGAGGGAAGTGGGTTTTACCTGGGTAACACTCGGAGGGCAATCTGTTCAGGGACTGGATCAGGCTCGGAACAGATTGCTGCATCAATTCTCCCATGCAGATTATTTTGGAAAGTGTACTTTTAAATGGAGATAGGTAGAAATGTGGACGCCTCGGGACACGTTGGTGTTGGAATTTGTTGCTCGTGAGGGACATGAAGGTAAAAGTGAGGATTTTCTGAGACTAAAACGGCCTGAGGACAGACAGAAAAAGTTTTGCGTGGCATGAAGCTGTGTTGAGCTGTGTTGTGATGTGTTACACACTGGAAAAAGAAACTGGAGATTCAAAAAAAAGAACTGGATACCTATGAGCTCAGCTTCAATATTTAATGATTGGACAGGTCAGAACGGACAGGTGATAGATCGCTTTTTGTCCAGTGGAAATTGGCCCAAGAGACAAAGCTTATGTTAAGGTCAGAGTTGTTTTATTTATTTTTGTAATTGTTTATAAAGTCCCTCCATTTAGTTTTTACACATGAATTAAATGATGGGATTTTGTCAAAGAATGTTCTAAAAAAAATTATGAGGACTAATAGAGGTCCATAATTATTGAAATTGCAAGGAATATAATTTATGGAACAGTTTGACTCTGCATAGTTGAAACTAATGGTGTTGTCAGTGGTAAGGATGCCAGTCACCACTGAAATTAAAAAAAGTAGTTAAGATTTATTGCCTCCATTATGTTTTAATCTGAACAACTGAATACTTAGCGACTGGTCATTTTTTTGACTGGTCATTTTTTTCCTATAGGGTCAATCCACTCAGTGCACACACTAGGTCAGGGGTGTCAGACTCGGGTTGGTTCGCGGGCCGCTTTAACGTCAACTTGATTTCACGTGGGCCGGACCATTTTAGATTTAATATCTAGATTTTTTTTTAATAAATTGATTAAAAGAACTGGATTAAAAGCCCTGAATATTCAGTTTTTATAGATCTAAAACAATGTTTATTTTAGCTTTTTTTAATATATTTTTAGATTTTACAAAATGATTTTTGAACTAAAAAAACAGAAAAATCGATTAAAAAATTACAATTATTGATTTAAAAGGGGGAAAATCAGGAAATGTAATATACATTTATACTCTTAATTTTAATTTGATCCTAAAACAGAAAGTCGGCATTCATGATTTGCTTTCCCGGGCCACCCAAAATGATGCGACGGGCCAGATTTGGCCCCCGGGCCGCCACTTTGACACACTAGGTAAAGGATACAAAAAACATTATATAAAATTCTTAAACAAAAACAAAATAATTGGAATATCAAGCAATATAAAACAACAAACAAACAAATTTATTGATTATTTATTAGTTTTTTCTTGATTGTTGTTATTTGTGCACTTGCTAGTCATCCTTTAAATCTCAGTATACAGTAATACCTTGACATACGAGTGAATTTGAGATATTTACCTTGAGATACAAGACACATTTTGATATACATAATGACCATAAAAGCATTTAATTCAATTCATAAGGCATTAGATTACAAATTGGCACTAGAGAGGCAACATTTCTTGGCTGCCCTGTTTTAAATGCTCTGTCAAGAAAATTGGATGCAGGTGCGATGTAGGAAGCTCCGCCCACAATTCCACACCTGGGCTCTACCTAATTAATCAAAGGCTGGCCTGCAGCGGACCATGATGTATCTGTGTATTGCTCTTCTAATCTTCTCAACGGGATTGCTGAACAGAAAAGAAAGTTAGTAAATAACAAATTTGACAATTGTCCACCATGTCTAGCAGCAATTATAATTACTTTAAGTTTGGTCAATAATTTTAATAGTGTTGTTTACTTTGTCTACAATTAAATGCCTCGTTTGTCAGATATATTTTCACTCTGTAATTTGCGTAAACAAATTCTGAAAGACTTGACCCGATCGCCTTCGCTTTGAATTAATAATAACAATAATAATAATGCGATTTACAGGTAGTCCACTTGGACTCAAGACATTGCTTATTTTTATCGAAATTATTGCTCATTAGCATATATGGAAACAAAACAGGAGTTTTGTAGTAAAGAAATAATTGATTAATCACTGTCTAATTAGTCAGTTGAAGCAGGGGAATTAATAAAATACTGTTATTATAAAATAAAAGTCAACGGATATGTTGCCATAAAACCAATGTTAAAATGAATTCTGATTTATTTTACGCTAAATGGGTAGCTAGTTAGCCTATCACAATACATATGTATATGTACATATGTTTTGTTGACTACTTATTATGTGACTACATATTTATCTATTGATTATTTATCTGTTTGTTGTTATTTGTGCACTTCCCTACTTATTTATGATGTTAAGTGCTTATGTGACTACTTATTTATATATGATTTATTCCTGATTCATTGATTTGTTGTTGTTATTTGTGCATTTCCCTCATTTATGTTGTTGACTACTTATTTATTTATTATTTATTCCTTTTTTATTGACTATTAACTTATTTATTTTTTCCTTTTATTGACTATTTACTTATTTATTTTTTCCTTTTTTATTGACTGTTTACTTATTTATTTTGTCCTTTTATTGAGGATTTACTTATTTTATTTTTCCTTTTTTATTGACTATTCACTTATTTTATTTTTTCCTTTTTTGTGGACTATTTACTTATTTATTTTTTCCTTTTTTATTGACTATTTACTTATTTATTTTTTCCTTTTTTTATTGACTATTTACTTATTTATTTTTTCCTTTTTTATTGACTTTACTTATTTATTTATTTCCTTTTTTATTGACTATTTCCTTTTTTTTTCCTTTTTATTGACTATCTACTTATTTATTCTTTCCCTTTTTATTGACTATTTACTTATTTAGTCTTTCCCTTTTTATTGACTTTACCTATTTATTTTTCCTTTTTTATTGATGATTTACTGATTTATTTTTCCCTTTTTTATTGATGATTTATTTGTCTGTTTGATGTTGTCATTTGGCCACTTGGTGAAGCTTTAAATCTCATTTTACTTCTATAATGACAATAAGAGCATTGAATTTAATTTTTTTTTAAAGCAAATTACATTTTGACTGGGAAACAAACGACTCATCGCCGTGCACGTAACACAAAAACCAACGGATGGTCTCGTGAAAGCAAGGCATGACAATGAGCTCTTGACAGGGGGGCCCCGAGGCCCGTCAGAAGCCCCTCAACGGACCTTTCTGATGAACTTGGAGCAGTCATGTGTGGCGATGTCCCGAAGTCACGAGCCCACTCCTCCCATATGGTGGGACGGAATGAACAAGTCGCCGGGGAGAGGTGAGTCACGGACGTGCGAGGACGCTTCTACTTCAGTTCAGCCGTAGACGCCGCAGGGACGTGGCCTTCAGCTGCGCCTCCGTAATGCAATTATGGCGGTATTATTATTTTTGTTAATCCCATCACTCGATGAAAGCACTTGGAAAATATGTACGGAATGGAATGAAACCGAAGACTTGTTTTGTAGCCATCCTTACTTGAAAGTAGGCTCCAGTTAAAGGGTTGAATACCACTTACGCAAATCTCATGACCCGAAATGCACATATATACTATATTATTTAGTTTATTTTATGCTCGGGTCGACTTTTGCGGGTGTTCCTCATTGTCTCGACAATTGGGTTTTATTCAGTCCTTTTGTCAAGTCCTAGTTTGTAGATTTTGCTTATTCTTACGTTTTGCGTGTGTCATGTGTTTTTCTTACAATTACCACCAATGAATTTGTTTCATATATAAGGCGCACGAGATTAGTAAACGCAGTAGTAGTCGTGTGTGGTAGTAGTAGGGGATTGTGTTATACATCGTATTGAAGTAGTATTGAATTGAATTGAATGCTTTTATTGTCATTATACAAGTATAATGAGATTTAAATGTACAAATAAATAATCAATAAATAATTAGGTTAGGAGTTAGTTATGCTGGAGCTGGGCTAAATGGAATTTCATACAATAATTAACCAATATTGATCCATATATAAGGCGCACTGCTGGTTTTTTTATCAAACTGAATTTTTGTTGTTGCGCCTTATAGTGCGGAAGATGCAACTTTTGAGGTTTTGGTTTTTATTGTTAATTTATACTTACTGCCCTAGATAGAGGTGTAGTAGTTGTAATAGTAGTATATTGAATTGAATTGAATTGAATGCTTTTATTGTCATTATACAAGTATAATGAGATTTAAGAATTTCACCAAATAGTGCAGAAATAACAACAGACATAAAAATAAATAATCAATAAATAATTCGGTTAGGAGTTAGTTATGCTTGAACTCAATGGAGCTGGCCTAAAGGGAATTTTGTACAATGATTAACCAATATTGATCCATATATACAGCGCACTGCTGGTTTTTGATAAAACTGAAGTTTTTGCTGCGCCTTATAGTGCGGAAGATGCATCTTTTGAGGTTTTGGTTTTTAATTTCATTTATACTTACTGCCCTAGATAGTGTAGTAGTTGTAATAGTAGTATTGAATTGAATTGAATGCTTTTATTGTCATTATACAAGTATGAGATTTAAAGCTTTCACAACATAGTGCACAAATAACAACAGGCATACAAATAAATAATCAATACATAATTAGGTTAGGAGTTAGTTATGCTTGAACTCAATGGAGCTGGGCTAAAGGGAATTTCATACAATGATTAACCAATATTGATCCATATATAAGGCGCACTGCTTTTTATTGTTGCGCGTTATAGTGCGGAAGATGCAACTTTTTGAGGTTTTGGTGTTTATTTTCATTTATACTTACTGCCCTGCCACTGTTTTAATTGAGTCCACAATTTCTGTCATAGAGCCCTGACAGGAAGAAAAAAAATACATTTTATTTATAAAAAAGACAACAGTGGAAATCAGTTAGCAGGAGCTCGTTAAAGAAGAGAATCTGCCAATGACCGCCAATCTTACGAAGATTAATTTTTAGATGGAAGCATCTGCGTCGCCCAAAGCAACACAACTGCTCTTCATTACCCCCAACACTTCAAAAGTTAGGAATAATAAACCAGCCCGAAAATAGCGCCCTTGCTTGCAGCAGCTGACTATGACTTTGCTAAAATACAAAACGACAAACAAAAACATTCAAATAGATCCGAACTAAATCCACTAAATGATATAACTTCTTGGTTTTGGGGAGCTGACGATAAACTCTTTATTTTTCCTCCCTAGAGCATGTGTGAGTCTTCCTTCTCTCACTCATGATCATTTTATTGTGATCATGAGGCAAAAAAATATGACAACCAATGAATGAGGATAGTTGATATGTTCTATTTCCCCCCAATAGGAAACAATGGAACATTCTTTCCCGGGGTCAAACTGTTAAACGAAACTACGCAAGTCCCTTAAGTGGCTTTTCATACAGAAAATATTAACAATATTTACGTCTTAACTTTAATGGCGAAGGCGATTGGCGTCTCACGATATATCGTTTATTTATGTATTCACGCTCTGGACTATATTGCGTGGAAATGAGTCATTTGTACGTCTTGGGCATCAAAGAGCAACTGCATTCCTGCGAAACTAGAAAAGTGCTTATTTTTCAAACGAGAAGCAGATTCAAAGACGGGCCTCAAAGACGTCTTGATTCCACGTTAGAGACGAGAAGCCCAAAAATAATAATGCTAAACCTGCAGATATTAAAATTCCTCCCTGGATAAACACTTGTTATTAAAGCTGCACCTGATGGTAAGAGGCAAAAGTCATCTAGCACCCCCACATCTGTGGAAACCATGTTCTAGTTGACTTATGTAAGTGTTTATTAATATGAGGGGAAAGACAGATGGTTAAGATTTTACGTTTTGCTCTTGTGGAGTTTGATTTCTGGAGATTAGTGTGTTAGCGGGGAGTTGAAAATTCACGGCTATGTTGCTGTCAAAGTCGTTTTTTGGGGGGCCACGTTGTAGTTTTGGTTCCATCCGGAGGGCCGTTATGTTTTCCGACGAGGCTGCCAAAATTAATCGATTCAAATTTCCCGAATATGGGATGAATAAAGTAATCTAATCTAATATAATTGACAGCTTTTCCAATCATGCAGAATGATAGATTTTTTTGGGGACATTCATATTTGTAGTACAAATCCTCTGATATTATTGATTTTTTAAAGAAAAAGTAGGAAACATGGTAAATATTCATTGTTTCCCAACCTTTTTTGAGCTGCAGCACACTTTTTGTATTGAAAAAATCTCATTGGACACCGCCATCTGAAAAAACGATGTTGCCTATATTAACAATTGTCATTCTCATCAACGTTTTATCAGCAGCAATCACATAAACCTCCAAAAATATTCCAAAATGTAATTTTTCACACTGACCTAATGGGTCAGTAAAAGTCCGGGAAATTTGGAGCTTTTCTTTAGCCTAATAATTAATAGGGCATTAAGTATGACTAAATAGTCATTTGCAGTTTGTATTTAGGGAATTTGAGCAACGATTTAAATGGTCATTATCACTTACCTTCCGGGCGACCAAAAGACGGCGACCGAAAGACGGCGACCAAAAGACTGGCGACCAATCGACTGCACACGACCTAATGTCACCAAAACAACTTCCTGAACAACTTCCGGTTCGAGTGATGCAAAAATAAGTAGTCATTTTTTTAATGGCATAATTTTATGACTTTTCTCCAAATATAACTGAAATCTTCTAACATTACGCAAAAAAATGTTTTGGCTCACCCAAACATTACGTCGGCAAAATGCATGACATAATCCTAAAGGGTGATGCGCCATCCAAATGACCGGTAAAATCTGTCAAATTTAACAATATTTTAGGCTTAGTTGTCTTTTTAGATATTGTTTTTGAGATTTTTTGGTGGTTCCATGCAGATAGACACTCATACCTGTCAACTCATACGTATTTCCCGTATTTTACTTTTTTTTTTGATCATTTCAAATTGTGTACGCTAACAACTTTTGCAAGGGATTTTTTTAAGTAGGTTTTTTTTGTAAAACCGCTGCATTTATATGGTTTGTTATCATTTAATAAGTGGAATTGCAATCTTTAATAAGGAGAGCAATTGGCCGATGTTGACAGGTATGCATACTACTACTATTACTTCCAAGTGTTCAATTTTCATTTTATTTTAACCTATAAATTCATAAATTCGCTTTTTTTTAAACGTTTTACAGTTCTTCCCATGCCTGCTCTGGTTACCAAGTTTAATGTTCCTATGCGGATTAAATTTACCGAAAGCTCTAACATGAGAGAACTCCCTGAACTTTTAATACATTTTTACTCTACGACGCGTACCCCAATTTATGTGTTGCTCACTAAACAACATTTTCCAAAACTTCCAAGGTGGACAATCCATCTTGAAGTGTCAAGTTTATGTTCCTTGAAAAGCGTAAAGTTCCCAAATTGAACATCCGAAGTGTAAATCCCATTTATTAAGACAAAGAAGCAGAAGTGGACGTTGGAGTTGGTGTTAGGTTCTAAGTGTGCGATTCCATTCCACTTGTCTTCTTAAAGCTTTTTCCTAATCTGGCAATTGACCTCCACTTGAGGTTGCACACAAATCCCACTTTGTTGAAGGTTATTAAGAGGGATTTCTCAATGGGGTCGTAATGAGATTTCATTCAATGAAGGAGACGTCGCCATGGAATTAAGGTTTAAAAAATAGTTTGTTATACTGACGTTATGGGCATTTTTCATTTTTAAGATGCTACGAAATACCACAACAAGGGACTTGAACATGATAGTAAACCATATTTTGGACACAAAGATGAAAAGAAATGAAATGAAATCCTAATTAGTCTTGGGCCCACCCACTAGAAAATTAGATTAGATCAGATGAGATTAGATAATTTTATTCATCCCGTATTCGGGAAATGTCATTGTCACAGTAGCAAGAGGGTGAGAATACAGACACAGGAAATGACATTTTAGACATAAATACATAGTTAATCAATAAATAAATAAATACATAAAAAATAAAATACAAAAAAAATCTCCAAACAGATGATGTCACACCCAGAATGAGCTGCAGATGATTATTTTTTGCCTCCTAGCTTTCTATTATCTGTTCTCTCTGAAAACATATATTTTAGCTAGGGTAGCACCAGAAAGCTAGACATGACCATCAATTCTGGTTGTGATGTCACAACCAGAATTGGTTTAATTAAAAAAAAAAAAAATTAAAAACAGTGAGTGTTCCCTTATGCTGTTTTTTTGTGAAGTGGGGATAACTATTACATTTTAAAAGGGAAAAAAAGACATATTAGGGTGAGAAATTGCATTAGTGTAATCATTTTCATTTTTTGACATGCTCGCCATTTCATGGCACCATAAAATTTTTCTAGCCCCAATTGGATTTTCATCATTTACTGTAGTTTTCCACTTGTTCTTTGTCCGTGGCTTGAGTTTCTGTGGTCATTTGAGCGCACGAGTTCAGGCCCATAAAGACCCAGTGACGTCCTGCGAGAACCTGAGATCTTCTCTATGTAACTTCCTGTCCAGCTGCACTACACCGGCGCAACAACAACAACACGCACACAGGAATGAATGATTCACTCAAACCCAGTGACATAAACACACCTGCCAAAACATTAGGAACAAGTGCACATCTCCTGATGTATCGTTGTAAGCCATTTTGTCAAAATTTGACTCCATCTCCATGCACATTTTTAAAAGTACCATTTTTTCGCTCTACAAGTTGCACTTTTTTTCAGATTTTGGCCAGCCTGTTTTGGGGTTCTTTTTTTATTGATTTTTTTTTTTTTACCCTAAATTTGTTTTTCTGATTAGTTAATTTTGAGGGTTGTTTTTTGTATTATATTTATATTTTTTTAACTTTGTTTTTTCTGGGTAATTTATTTTCAGGGCTGTTTGTTGAATTATTATTATTATTTTAAATCTTCGCTTTTCTGTTTAACTTATTTTGAAGCTTGATTTGGAATTATTTTATTTCCGCTGGCATCCAGGCTCAAGAAAAAAAATAATTAAAAAAACAACCTTCAAAATAAATTAATTAGAAAAACTGATTTGAAAAAATAATAATAATTTAAAAAAACAACTGTCAAAATAAATTAATTAGAAAAACTGAGATTTAAAAAAAAATAATTCAGAAAACAATCATCAAAATGAATTAATGAGAAAAACTGATTTTTAATAAATAATAATAATTCTAAAATACAACCATCAAAATAAATTAATTAGAAAAACTGCCATTTAAAAAATAATAATAATTCAAAAAACAACCGTCAAAATAAATTAGTAAAAAAACCTGAGTTGGTAAAAACAAATATTCCAAAAACAACCATAAAAATGAATTAATTTGAAAAACGCTTAGTTTTTTTTTTTTTTTTTAAAGTGAATGCAATACGCTTCCGTAACCCAGTCCGTTATATATATTTTTTCAGAAAAATCTGAAAAATGTTGTTAATATTACATTAACAGTTGCCTAATTAGCCTGCTGTTGTCCATCATTACTTTGACATATATTTGTTCTTATTGTCTGATCAAATAAAAAATCGCTCTGACCAAAATGCGACTTATACTCCAGTGTGGCTTTTTTTCCCTTTTCAATGTCCACCGTTTGGCTGGTGCGACTTATACTCCAAAAAATACGGCTAGTGGAACTTCATATTATTGAGCCGAAACACGGTAGGCGGAACCTTCACTTATTGAGCCGTATCGGCGGTCGCTGGAATCCGTCAAAGCCGTCTCCAACCTAGTGACAGGCTAACATCATCATCTTTGAGTCACTGCGTCGGATTCGCTCCATCACTCATTCGCCGTGTTGTTTGTTGCAGGAAAAGGGCGGAACGCCGACACTCCATCACGCATTTGGACGGCGATAGCGAGGAGACGCGATGACAGACGGCCGGTATCGCCAGTGCAGACCTGCAAGGTTATTCCTTCCCTGTAATCATTGTTACTTTGACTCTTCCAAGCGTTATGCGGTTTGATGGAGACAAATGGATGTTTGCTTTCAATACAAACTCACATACCGCGACATGAAATGCATCTGTGGAATCAAATGTGAGGGCCGTTTGGAAAAAACAAGTTCATTTAATCACCTGAAATCCGAGTAAGAAAAGGACTCGGAGTCTGTTTGGTGGTCGTTCCATGACAAAAGTGGAAATATTTGGGAAACAAAAATTCTTTATCATCTTTGGGTAAAATCAACAACTTTTTTTTAGTTGACCTACAAAAATACACCAAGAAATGAGTACGTCATTGATAGGTTGATTAATAGGTATACTTTAATATAATATAAACAATACAAGGTGGGCATCGGGTACATCTCTGGCGTTAAACTTGCAAGTGAGAATCGTCCTGGCTCGTCCTCGTCTATTCAATCCAATTGCATAAGCGAATAACACAATTAAGGTAAAAAAAAACAACTGCCACAAGAATTGTATATCAGGTCAGAAACCAAAAACAACTGCGTAAGAATTTGCACAAGTAAGCATAATAATTTTCATTCAAGGTGAACCGAGCGACAGTATTTTGAAACATTATGCGAGTATTTTCGGAAGTTGATTCGATTATGCCATCTGCCGGAATCCAAGTCAAAGCAATTTGGGAGACCTTCACAGATCTTCATTGCGAACTCAGATCAACAGTCCTCGGCCTGGAACTTGGTGACCTGTCAGGTCAATAGTCCTGAAAACAATTAAATGTTTTGGAGCCAGCTGCCATGTAGAGTGACCTCAAGCTTGCTTGGTCCCAAATTGAAATAAAGCTCATATACTAATGATTAATGCACATATATAATAACATCCCAGAATAACCACAACAGTCATTAACAGTAGTTGAGAGATTCATTGTTTTTGGCACTTTAATTGTCAAACAAGGAGACTAATGATATGGAAAAAATGGTGGATATTTACGGTTTTCGTAATTTGGGAGGAAATTAACCTCAACACCTTACAAAAATGGTCTCTGAACTTTGTTGTTTATGGGCGGAGTTTGGGTTTGATTAATTGAATACAAATGATTTAACAGCACATATTAATGAACATATTCATATTCATGTTAATGAACATATATGGTATGAAAATTTGTAAGATTGTAATTTTCATCTTTAGTCCCTTGTGTAGGTTGAAGATAAACGATGACATATACTAGACTTACACACGGAAGTAGCAATTTTTTAGCCTTGTGATCGCAATTTTGTTCATTTAACATCCAGGCTTTAAGACACGTGTCAAAGTGGCGGCCTGGGGGCCAAATCTGGCCCCCCGCATCATTTTGTGTGGCCCGGGAAAGTAAATCATGAGTGCCGACTTTCTGTTTTAGGATCAAATTAAAATGAAGAGTATAGATGTATATTCCATTTCCTGATTTTCCCCCTTTTAAATCAATAATTGTCATTTTTTAATCCATTTTTCTTTGTTTTTAGTTCAAAAATCATTTTGTAAAATCTAAAAATATATACAAAAAGCAAAAATAAACATTGTTTTATCTCTATAAAAAAACGGAATATTCAGAGCTTTTAATCCAGTTCTTTTAATCCATTTATTTAAAAAAAAATCTAAATATTATATCTAAAATGGTCCGGCCCACGTGAAATCAAGTTGACGTTAAAGCGGCCCGCGAACCAACCCGAGTCTGACACCCCTGCTTTAAGATGATTGGCCAAGAGGTTCAGAGACGGAAGTTGACGTATTTTAATTAGTATTGAGTTCCAGGTATGTGTTATGGCTGAATGCATTCTTTTTGAAGGGAACTACACAGTCACCTCTAGAGCCAGCCCTTATTGAACTATTGGACTCAATTCATCAAAAAGTATAAAAATGGCTATTAAATCAATTGGCAATATTGTCATTTGTCAAAGTTGTGTTCGCATTAAGCCCAAAATGTAAGTTTGACAAAGCAAGATGATATTTAGAGGATATTTAATCCAATCAAAACAGTCTGTCACTTCAGAAACCACACAAAAATAGTGTTTTTAGTCATTCAACTACAGTAGCATTTACGTAAACTTAAAAAAAAAATAGCCAGGTGGTTGTTCATAAAAAAAATAACTTGTCTGTTCATGTATGCGTTCTTTGATATTTTTTGTGTCTCTCTTCATCAATGACATTCTTTTCCAATTTCGATGGTTTATGACACGGGCTTCGGGGGCTCAATAAAATTAAAAATTCCAATATCCCCCCAAAATAGCATCGTATAACATATTGAAGTTGGAATTACAACGGCATTCCACAGTACTTTTCGTCGAAGTTAAACCCCATTTAATGAGTTTAACCCTTACACGTCCACAGTAATATGAATGAATGTTTTTTTCTGACTTTCCCATGGTGCTTTTCACCTGTCTACACTTTGTCAGGAGGCGGAGGAAATGAACGAAGCGAGCCAACATTGTTCTCGCGCCACATAAACATGTGCAGCTGCGTAAGAGGTAACATGCGCCAGTGTTTGTATTCCACAATTAGCTATTATTTGCACCGGCAAAGCAGGAAATGCCGGCCACGGCGACCATTCACAAATTTTTCGTGGGGTCACGCAGCTGTCAGGATGTCGTGATCGCATACTAGATTGTTGTGGTGGTTGAAAATTAAATATTTGGTGAGGAAACGGTAATTAATCTCCATCTGATTTCTGCTTTTTGTTGCTACCAAAATTGTTTGGACGTTTGTCACCTTTCGAATCGTACAATATCTCAGAAATACCACGTGCGATGAGTTTTGTTAAGATTTTCCCTTCAAAATAACACATTTGTACTCTCTATTAAAACCATGAATATGGAGCTGAAAATTGGAAATCAGGGGGAGGCTTATACGAGGGAAATTGTAAATTTCAACGATTTTAAGGCATTTTTAAGGGTGCGGCTTATACACATAAGTGGCTAATGTCATCTCATCTCATTTTCTGAACCACTTTATCCTCACTAGGGTCTTGGGGGGTGCTGGAGGCTTTCCCAGCTGACTTCACCCTGAATTGGTGGCCAGCCAATCGCAGAGCACAAGGAGACAATCAACCATTCACACTCACACTCATACCTAGGGGCAATTTAGAGTGTCCAATCAGCCTATCATGCATGTCTTTGGAATGTGGGAGGAATGTGGAGTACCCGGAGAAAACCCACGCAGGGCTGGGGAGAACATGTAGACCCGTGTGCGGTCGATTGGTCGCCGGTCTTTTGGTTGCCGTCTTTTGTTCGCCAGTCTTTTGGTCGCGGTCTGTTGGTCGCCTGGACCGCGACAACGGGCGACCAAAAGAGCGGCGACCAAAAGACCGACGACCAAAAGACCGGCGACAAAACAAGGTAAAACAACACGGTCTACGCATCAATAAAAGCCAACAATGGCCATGAGAAGTTTCACTGAGCCGACGTGTGAGTGTAGAAGAGTTTGTATGTACATGCATTGTCCCTTTTAAGAAGCTACGTCAGTCAGGGTCTTAACAAGTTTTCCAACAAAAAACAATAAAAGTCCGGGAAATTTTGAGCTTTTCTTTAGCCTAATAATTACTAGGGCATTAAGTATGGCTAAATACGTAGTCATTCGCAGTTTGTATTTAGGGAATTTGAGCAACGATTTCAATGGTAATTATCAATAAACTTCCGGGCGACCAAAAGACCGGCGACCAATCGACCGTGTACCGGTAGACCGACCTGGATTTGAACCCCACTGTGAGGCCGACGCGTTAACCACTCAGGAGGCGGCTAATATGCGAGAAAATACGGTAAATATTGTTTTAAATTCTTCGTGTCCAATCAGAAGAGCACAAAAGCTGCATCTGGTCTGGTTTGTCGTCAAAACTTTAGATGGAAACCAAATGAAGGAATAAAACGTGCAAAAATGGAATTTCTGAAAATCGGTGAGCCCTGGTGTAATCTTTAACATGTTTACATACAAACGTCTGTTGATCTCGTTCAATCCACTGACTGACAGCCCGCCGCTCGCGGCCTTTATCCGAGATAACGTAGCCTGTCTGCAGCAAGCGTTCCTGCCATTCAAATCTCCTTCCAATCTTTTCAAAGTTCACCCGACTCATAAAATCACACCATTCGACGAACAACGCGGGTTTTCCCTCTCGTGTACGTACACGTTGGCCTCTTCTTTGTCTCTCTTTGACAGACGGCTCATTTCTTTCCAGGATTAAGTTATTTTTCCCACTGACACGATCTAGACGTCCCGTTTCCAGAACGCCGATCGGGTTATCTGTCGAACGGCACGCCACCTCAGACGGTTTAACGAGACGTCTGACAGCTGCGGTTGTGCGTGTAGATATGCGCCGATGTGATTGGGCAGGGTAGAGGAATGGCAAACTGCCCAGATTTGACGAAATACCTGAACCGTGCTCGGGAAGAATTGCCTGTAATTATCCTGACATGTTGCTTGTTTACTAAGCTACCAAACTAACAACAGATGAATGGTTTTATGGCTCCGTATGAATGAATCCGGGCTCCTGGGAGGGCGTGCTATTGCCTTATACGAGTAAATAAAGGGCAAGGAGGTTCGGCAGGAGTATCAAGTCTCAAAGATAGGAAAAATGCAGTTTGTTTGTGAAGTGTTTGTTTTTGCGGGGAAATAGTCTGAAGTCTTGTTGTTGTTTTTTTTAACCACAGCTCTATCTGCTGGATTTAGAAGGATACTACACTTCTTAATAAGCTTATTATTTCTGGTTAGCAGTGGAAAGTTGATATTGTGAATTTAGCTTAATTTTATTTTTTGCTTTACATATAAGTTGACTTTTTTGATTTTTTTTTTTTGCATTTTTTTTTATTTGGTGTGCATTTTTAAGGTGATTTTTCTTCTCCCCACACACACACACACACACACAAATATATTCATTTTCTGTATTGCGTATTCTCACAAAGTTCGCAGGGGGTGCTGGAGCCTATCCCCATATGAACTATTTGTTTTTGTCTTTTAATCTTGGGCTTTTAATGAAAAGGAAAAATATATATTCAATTGTTATTTATTTACATTGTAAAATAAAAGTGAAAAGAGGAAACATTTTAGTTTTATTGATTTGATTATTGATATAGGAAAAAAAGGAATAAAAAATGGTGAAAAAAATTAAATTCATTTTTTTATATCACAAAATGTCAGTTTTTTTATATTACAAAATGTCAGTTTTTTATATTAAAAAATGTCTATATGAACTGTTTATCTTTTAATTATTAGGTTTTTTTAATAAAGGAAACATAGTTAATATATTTTAACAAATACCTACATTTGATTATTTTTATGCTAAAAAGTAAATGTGGAACACAGGAAAAATGCTGTTTCATTTATTAATTTTCGATTCCTTTAAATGCTTTTTTTGACTGAAAACAAACTGAAAATAACTAAATATTACTTTCCACCGATAATCTTCATTTGAATTTCAACATAAAACATAAAGTCGACACATTTACTTTGGCGGGCCGGATCTGGAACACACACACAAAAATATACGGGCAACAGTGTCCTTTTTTTCCTCTGAATATTATTATTCCAAAATAGCTTGAAAAGGTCAAGCAACCGTTGTTTGTGTGTGAGAATGAACTCATCGTACAACATTGTGTTTTTAGCATTCTCTGAAATAACAGACAAAACACATTAGTGGAGCTTTCCCACGCGCCCTTATCACTCGTCACCCACTTAAATATCACACGGTGACGTCAACACTCATTCTTCCAGGGCGCCTGTTGAAAAAGTCCTGTTAGCGTAGCATTTAGCCGCAATATCAAACCAATAAACCCTTGAAATCAGTTTCATTGAGACCAAATTTAGTTTCCGTTTATATTGTGTGATGGCTTCCGAAGCTTCCTATGTGGAATTTGCAAATTCTACTTGGGTGGGTTTTCTCTGGGGACATCCTCCCACATTCCAAAACCATGCGTGCTAGGCTAATTGTATGCTAAATTGCCCCTACTTATTTATGTTTAATATGTTGACTACTTATTTATTGATCATTTATTTATTTATTTTTTTGCTTATTTAGCAGTTTGTTTGTTCATTTGTTTGTTTGTTGTTGTTATTTTTGCACTACTTATTTATGTTGTGACTACTTATTTATTGAATATTTATTATTATTTGCTTATTTAGCAGTTTGTTTTTTGTTGTTGTTATTTTTTCACTTCCCTACTTATTTACGTTGAGACTGTACTTATTTATTGATCATGTATTTATTATTATTATTATTTTGCTTTTTTAGCAGTTTGTTTGTTCATTTATTGTTATTTTTGCACTTCCCTACTTAGGTTGTGACTACTTATTTATTGATCATTTATTTATGATTATTATTTTGTGCTTATTAAGCAGTTTGTTTGTTGTTATTTTTGCAATTCCCTCATTATTTATGTTGTGACTACTTATTTATTGATCATTTATTTATCATTATTATTTTTACCTTATTTAATAGTTTGGTTGTTGTTATTTTTTGCACTTCCCTACTTATTTATGTTGTGACTACTTATTTATTGATCATTTAATATTATTATTTGCTTATTAGGCAGTTTATTTGTTTGTTTGTTGTTGTTATTTTTGCACTTCCCTACTTATTTATGTTGTGACTACTTATTTAGTGATCATTTATTTATTATTAATATTATTTTTCGCTTATTTAGCAGTTTGTTTGTTTGTTGTTGTTATTTTTGCAGTAACCCTCCTTATTTATGTTGTGACTACTTATTATGTTGACTACTTGTTTATTTATTCCTTATTTATTGATTATTTATTTGTCTGTTTATTTGTTGTTGTTATTTGTGCACTTCGTGGTGAAGCTTTAAATGTCATTATACTTGACAATAAAAGCATTCAATTTAATTCAATTGATATCCGTCTCCTCCCGCCTGGTACCTATAGTTAGCTGGGATAGGCTCCAGCACCCCCCGCGACCCTCGTTCGGAAAACGAATGAATCCGTGAGTCACGATCATTCATTTTTTTTGCTATGTAAACACATGATAGTGAGACTACCATTATTGTTTTTAATGTCAAATACTTTATTTGTGTAAAAACCTCAATCAGTGCATTTTATAAAACTAGTTACAATTCTCCGAATAGCTCATATACTGTAAGACGGGTACAAAAAAGCCACTGTACACTGAAAAGCACCTCTGACCCCAAACAAAGGAATTGGCCGTGTCGACGTCACCTCGTCCAAATTTCCGACAGCGTTTCCTGCCGCGCAGGAAGCGTGTTTCTCCCGTTAGTGGGCTGAGCAAACACGATAGCTGGCCTACTTTACACCCTCTCGTCATTCAACCTTCATTTTTTTTCACCCCGGTTGATATACGACAACGCCAACGACAACAATGGCGGCGCTACTCATTGTTCGACAAAAAAAAATGCTGTACAGGCCCGAAAGTTGGGCGGGTCAGACGGGCGGCGTGCTGTAGCGGATCTCCGACCCGAATTTGGCGACGGGCGGAGCGGGGGGAGGTTTCTGCTTTTTTAGCAGCATGGCGTGTTTGACGATGGCCTCCTCGTTAGCGTAGACGGGCGTGTCAGCATCGTCCGAGTGGTAGCCCGACTGGTAGCCGCTCGTCTGGTTGGACGAACCCGACGCCAGGGATTCTTTGCTCTTACAGCGCAGAAGTTGGCTGATTGGCCGGAAAAAAAATGGGAATTTTCATAAAATGTGGGTTGGTTTTTTTTTTTTTAAAAGGACAAAGGCGAAGATGGCCTTACCTAAAGTTGACCGTCGTTAGAAGTTGAGGGTTCAAAGCTTTTGCCTCCTCTGCTGAAGTGTCCATGTGACCCTCCTAATTAAAAATAATAATTAAAAATGATTATAAATGACAATCTCCTTTTTTTTTTAAATGATTGTTTTGGAGGTGTTTTGCTGCATTGGTATCAAAATTGCTATAAGAAGCAATTTTTTGTTGTTGTTGTTGTAGTGTTGCAACATTTTTTTCAGTGTTTTTTTAAATGTGCACATGTAAACAGAGAGAAAGTGAATGAATTAAAAAAATTACGTTATTATCGTGGTCAAGTGAAAGATTTAATTTCACGTAATTTTTCGTAAAATCACAACTTTCAGCTAACTTTTTTATGTGCTGTTTTCATTATGTTAACAATAAAAAACAAACTCATGCCATCAACAAAAATAGATTGAATGACGGAATTAAAATTTATAAACACATTAAACATTTGACATTCAATTTCCAAACGTATTTTAGGAACATCACAACATTAAAGTGACTTCTTTTTACACATTTTTTTGATTTTACATACCATATTTATTTTATTTGTAGAATATGAAGTTATTCTTATTAAACTGCAACATTGATCTAACATAAAATTAAAATGTATTCATTGGAGCATTTTAATTTCCCTGGCGTGTACCCCTAAAACAACTACTGTAAAAACAAACCCCAAAGAAATCTTCAGATTTTGCAACTTAATTTTACGAAAATTACAACTTCTCATTCACTTTTAGTTTGGTTTAGAAAATAATTTTAGTCTTTTAAAGTAACTGCAAAAAGATTCTGACCATGACACTGCTGTGCTCCACAGGGACGTCGTCAAACGTCTTCACGCTGAGCCTCCGACCGCACGTCTCGCCTTGCCTGCTTCCCAAAAGACAATGTCGGTGGACTCAACCGTGCCGTAAAACGGTATTCTCGGAGACGCAACTCATACCCGAAAGACAGAGCATTGTCATAGTGCGGCTGGATGTCCAGGACGTCTCTGCTCTGACCCGGAACCCCCATGGCGTCGCCTCCTACCGTTATCGGGATGTAGTCCTTACCATCCTAGAGGTGAGACCCCCGTTCACGTTAAACCATTTTTTCCCAACCAAAACTGAGAAATGCGTTTTCCTTTCCAAAACCACCTGCTAAAAATCCATATTTCTCAAAAATATAAGAGTAGATCATTTTTACTTGGTCATTTCTTTGGCATTTTCAAGTTCATTCAATCAGTTTCCATACTGCTTATCCTCACAATGGGGGTGCTGAAGCATATCCCAGCCAAAATATGGGCACCAGGTGGGGGACACCCTGAATTGGTAGTCAGCCAATCACAGGGCACAAGCAGACAAAGGACAACCAATCATACCTAGGGGCAATTTATAGTGTCCAACCATACATGTTTTGATGTTGAGACAGATAACCGATCATAGCTAGCAGAAATTTAGTGTTTAATTAGCCTAGCATGCTTTTTTTGGGATGTGGGAGGAAACCGGAGTACCCGGAGAAACCCCACGAGAACGTGCAAACTCCACACAGGAAGATCTGGACCTGGGATCGGACCCCCAAATTTTGATATCTGGCAAAAATGGCTACCTGGTGCGCGCTGGCCTGTAGCAGGTTGCCCAGATGCTCCACCAGTTCGGCGAATGTCGGTCTGTCTGTAGGACGGTCCAGCCAGCAATCCAGCATGGTCTGATATCTGCAATCACCAATGGAATTCGCAGGTTTCTCAATAAACGTGAAACTGCGATTAACGTCCTGGTGACTCACATTTCCGAAGTGGCATACTCCGGCGGACGCATCCTGGTGCCTTCTTTAAGTCTTCGGCAGAAAGTCTCGTCAATGCAGACCCCGGGGTAAGGAGACGCTCCTGGAAATCGTACAAAGAGTGCGGAGATTAGAGGAGACCCCAAATCCCAGCCTTGGCCAGTTGGAGCCCCAGTTTTAGGGTGTGGTTAGATGACACAAGAGTATAAAACAAGTGTTTTGGTGTTGAAATATCTCAGTCAGGTTCCGGCTGGGTGTCGTGTGAGTGCCAGGATAATTTCAAGTACACCCCCGGACCCGCGGGGGGCCATTGACACTCAGCGCACCCGTGCCCTGTCCGTATTTGTTCCGCCCCTGGTCGTACAGACTGTACAGGAATGATCTTGTTGATGTTTACCCAGTGAGAAGATCTCCCAGAGCAGGACTCCAAAGGACCACACATCGCTCTGGGTGGTGTAGACCCGGTCAAAAATGGTTTCTGGAGCCATCCACTTGAGAGGAAGACGTGCCTACAAGGAAATCACGATGTTAAACCTAACCCACGTTCCGTCCGTGTTGTGAGTTTAGGGATTGGGTCAATGTGATTGGAGGCTATTCCAGGTTTGATACTAACGTCTCCCTTGCGGACGTAGTCGGGGTCCTTGTAGACGTCCCTGGCCAGACCAAAGTCGCAGATCTTCACCACGTTGTTCTCGGAGAGCAGAATGTTCCTTGCGGCAAGATCTCTGTGGATGCACTGGAATTGACATTTTTCGGTTAGCGCCGTGGCGTTTGAAAGGCGCCGCCATCTTGGGTTGTTCTTTCACCTTGCGAGAGGACAGGAACTCCATGCCTTTGGCCACCTGGAAACTGTAGGAGATCAGGTCCTCCATAGTTAGGTGGTCTTCGTCTGTGCTCTCTGAAATGCACGGTGGGCGTCAAAGGAGGAGAAACCCGGACCCCCAGAGGCGATTTTGCTGAATCAGCGTACCGTCCTGAGAGTCCGTATGGCTGCTTGAAGGTCTGTCGGCCGTTCCCGTACAAATGTCCAGCTGCGCGACCTTCCCCAGACCGAGATCTCCCTCCATTACGTCGTCTTCTGCGGATGTCCATCGCCGGCTGTCGGTTCTCTTTCGCTTTGGACAGCAGAAGATTAAGAATTAGTGCTATAAAATGAGTGGCTATACCGCGCCGATCCGTTGATCCATCTACCTTGAACGGACTGTATTCTGC
Organism: Stigmatopora argus; assembly: GCF_051989625.1. Lineage (NCBI taxonomy): Eukaryota > Metazoa > Chordata > Actinopteri > Syngnathiformes > Syngnathidae > Stigmatopora > Stigmatopora argus. The sequence continues at coordinate 14,218,057 of NC_135394.1, forward strand.
ACGCTTGCTCTTCAGGTAGCTCGAAAGGTTTCCGTGTTTGCAGTACTCCACGATGACCATGAGAGGGCCTAGAGTGGCGGGGAGTGCTGTTATTTCATATTTTCAGTAATTTTTTGCTTGACCTACTGTATACTCCAAACATTAATGGACCTAAAATTTCTGGAACAGAACGAGAGAGACGTTTTCACCACTAAAATTGTGGCTTTAAACCAAATTGGCAATTTTTGGCAATGACTTTATGAGTCTATTTTGTAGCGACCAGTATTTTAGATATGCCTACCAATTGGAATCTAGATTAGATTAGAACTTTATTTCATCCCGTATTCGGGAAATTTCCTTGGTTGCAGTAGCAAGACAGACACAGAAGACATTGTAGACCTAGGTAAAAAAACTGGAGCCACACACAGGCAGTCCACAAGGTGGGGACCTTCTGCAGACTGAGACTGAAGTTAAATATGCCTTATCACTCTTTCAAGATGTTAGAATTTTTAAACCTGACCAATCCAGTTTTGGGGGTCTGCATTAGGGTGCTTCATACCTAATGGCCTGTTAGCCATGTCTATCTGGCCATGAGTATTTTAAGGTATTTCTTTACTGCAATGATTGTGTAATTACGTAGCAGGTTTAAATGTTTGTCACGCATAAACTCCGCCCACTTACCGCCAGTCTTGGTGCAGGCTCCCAGTAGATTGACGACATTGAGGTGATGTCCGATGTGGATGAGGATTTTCAGTTCCGACATCAGAGCTCGGAATTCGCTAGACGTGGCTCCCTCTGAGGCACGTGATTGGTCCAACATTTAAACTCCAATCTCTCATTGGACATATGCTATGAACTTGTATGATTTGGAACTCACCTTTAAGCATTTTTACTGCAACGGTGGTGCAGGTGGCGACTTTCTCGATGCCGAAAGCGGCGGCTTCCACCACCTGGCCGAACGCGCCTCGTCCCAGTGGATCACCTTGAAATGTTTAACATTTTTAGTTAGGTTGGTTAGAGAGTAAATTAACCTTTGGCGTCGACAGAAAGCACGGTTGACGACCCATTTTTGTTGGATTTATATTTTTTACATCTAATTGTCACGTCCAGACTTTTAAAAATGCCACAAAATGAGTAACGATGAACAAATTGGCTGCCGTGGATGGATCAAGATGTCAAATTTCTTTGGGCTGGGACAGATGGCTAATTCTCCCGGTCAAAATAGACTATAGATAATAGTAAGGTATAGTTTAAGGAGCCTTCAGCAATCGATTTTTAATGAAGTTTTTCAAGAAAATGTGTGATTATTTTGTAATGCTACTTATAGTCATGTAGCATGCACTTTACGTTAAATTAAATCAATTTATCCGTCAGATCTTCCGGTTAAATATTTTTTTATTCAAAATTCGCCATTCTCTGTGGCCCGCAAAATCCAATTATATATAAAAAATAATAATAATGAAATAAAATTTCGGTAATTATTCATGAAAGATCACAAAATATGAAATTTGAGATTTTTTTTAGTTTTTTGGGTGGAAAAAGGTTTTAAAATTTGACAGATATTTGAAAAGATGATAATTTTCTATATTTTCTTCACTATATATCCAAATATTTTTTCTATAATATGAAACTGAATATAATTGGGAATTTGATTTCAAAACTACATATTTAAAAAAATAAAATAAAAAGATAAATGAGAATATTTGCTAATAAGTAGCTTCAAAAAAAAGAGGATTTGGACATTTCTTAGGTCAACAATGTCTCTAAAATAAGAATAAATAAGAGAAAATAGCTTTAATTGGTTCGCCCATTAGCCAAAACACCGTTGGTCCTCCTCCACCATAACCCTGAATTGAACAAAATGAGCAAATACCCAAATAAAAGCCACTCCCTTACCTAGCTTTAGCCTGTCCCGGGGGAACTCCCACTTATTGGCGTCGTAGGTGAGCCTCTCGCACTGCTCATCCATTGGCACGTCCTCCGAGTCGAGGATCATGGAGAGGTACCCCGTCTTCAGATCGCCTCCGTTGGGCTGCAACAGACCGTCGTTTGTTTGACCTTGTCGCACCGCCGCGTGTTTACGGCCAAGCTCTCGCCGCTAAAAAGGGGCCCGAACGGGGGTGCGTGACTTCCGTGACCCCGTTGTTAACCTTGCACAAAAGGCAGCAGTCGCTTCTAATCAGTCATCGTATTTGTGTTACCCAACTGTGTGTGTGTGTGTGGGTGGGATTAGGGTGTAAGGGGCCCCCCAGAATTGGATAGGAAATTGCCTCTCACATACACACGAGCACTGTTCCCTCTAAGCTGCGCGCGTGCGCAATTGCGCACTACTCTCGTCTTCTCTGCGCAGCAGAAATCCTATGGCGCGCAGTAAAAAAAAAAAAACGGATTTTTTTTTTTTTTTTTTTTTTTTTTTTTTTTTTTTTTTTTTTTTTTTTTTTTTTTTTTTTTTTTTTTTTTTTACCCCTTTCTTCATGATGGGCTCGGTTCTAATGTCCAAAGAGCTCCAGTATTTGTATTTAATCATTAAACGCTGTTTTCGGCTGGATTTGACCGAATTTGAGAGCATTTTGAGCTGTTTGGCGAATGGACGTATATAGACGTTTTTTTGCCTCCATCGCGATATCATCACGACATTTTACCAAGGAATTCACTTCCCTGGGCTCGGTTCTAATGTCCAAAGAGCTCCAGTATTTGTATTTAATCATTAAATGCTGTTTTAGGATGGATTTGACCCGATTGCTGTCATTTTACGGCTCGGTTCTGCTACATCTGCCCGCCCAAGAGTGCTTATTCCCGGGCTGCCATTGATGGTAGACTAACATTGATTTTTACTATAATTTGGACAACACCGGCGGCGGGCCGGATTAAAAATCCTAACGGGCCGTATATGGCCCGCGGGCCGAGGTTGAAAAACTTGTACACACACGATCCGGGGGCGGGGCGAGCGCGCGAATCCCGTTTCGGCGAAACCTCCGTTCGGCCGAATGAACGTTCGGCGGAACGTCCATTCGGCGTCCTGCCCGTCTGTCAAACGTCCGTCGGCGAAACGTCTTTAGGCGAATCATCCGAGTACCGATGATGTCGCTCACACTGGTACTCAGTGCGCTCAGGGAGGTTGACTTTCTGCTCAGACCAACGAAAAATTAGAGGGAACATTGCACACGAGTGAACAAAATCTCATGTACAGGACGGTATGTGTGAGAGTTGGAAATGCTTACTCGTTTTCTTCCGCGAATGAAAAAGACGATGATAAGCCAGAAAAACATGGCGATGACCACCGAGCCGATGGGAACGATGAGCTCCACGTTGGTTTTTTCCTCCGCACCTGCCACAAAATGGAGGAAAATTGTACAGTTATGATAAATGGGTTTTTATTTTTGATTTGAGATTTTTATCGGGCTCAAGTTATTTCAATGATGGCTTTTTGAAACACATTTTTAGTGTCAATGGCGGCTTTTAGTGCAGTTCTGGGGTCATGGGTTCGAACCCAGGTGGATCCTCACTGTGTGGAGTTTGCATGTTGTCCCAGGGCTTGCGTGGGTTTTCTCCGAGTACTCTGGATCCCTCACAAATCCCCAAAACATGTATTGTTGGACACTATAAACGACCTTTAGTTATGATTGGTTGCCCTTTGTCTCCTGGTGCCGTGTGATTGGGTGGCCACCAATTCAGGGTGTCCCTCGCCTGGTGCCCGAAGTCAGCTGGGATAGGCTCCAGCACCCCCACGATGTGGGGATAAGCGATGCAGAAAATGAATGAATAAATGAATGAATTTTCATTGTTATTGGTTATGCTTCAAGTTGCATTTTAAATACTTTATAGAATAATATAACAAAAGTTGTATTAATCTGATTCATTCATTTTCTGTGCTGCTTATCCCCACATCGTGGGGGGTGCTGGAGCCTATCCCACCCAACTATGGGCACCAGGTGGGCAACACCCTGAATTGGTGGCCAGCCAATTACAGGGCACAAGGACACAAACAAACAATCATAACTAGGGACAATTTAGAGTTTTAAAACTAATTGTCAGAATCCACCGGGATTTGAACCATCGATCTCAGAACTTTGAGGCGGACATGCTAACCACCGGTCTGGCTTTCATAGTTTATGAATATAGCAAGAAAGACGGACAGATTACAGGGGAATTATCATATTAATATATTTAAGAACTCCAATTTTTGTAAGGATTCAGCACACCTAATGATTTTGAACAGGCAAAAAGAGCGGTCTACACTTTCAAACGAGGTCTCTCTCTCTCTCTCTCTCTCTCTCTCTCTCTCTCTCTCTCTCTCTCTCTCTCTTTCTTTGTGATGTGCGCGCACTAATTTGGGGTGTCTATCTCGTTAGCAGCGGCGCCCTCATTTTACGCGGGTGCACGTTCTGCTGGCGAGCGCAGCGTCACGTAGACGGCTTTGTTGGCGCAGCGGTCGACTTGGAAGGCCGGCAACTTTCTTTTGTCACAGAGTCCTTCCATTGTTCGGGTTGGAGGATGTGCACCGACAAGGCGGGACAGGGTGGGCTTCCCGTCGGCAGGAAGTTTGTTCTCCGTTTTTATCTTTGATATCGAAAAGGTTAAATATAAATGATACGGTGATAGTTTCGCCAGGGGGTTCGCGGCAAAACAGGAAATGCTGCATCATATGGAATGGAATGACCCAGATGGAAAATAGGATGGAAAATAAATAGCAATATAATTTTGGGTTGCTGAAAAAGAAATTGTAAAAAAAAACAAATAAAATAATAATTTAATATATATATATATATATATATATATATATATATATATATATATATAATATTTTTTATTATTATTTAATTTTGATTTTTTTGCCATTTTTTTCAGCTATATATATATATATATATATATATATATATATATATATGCCTCACAGCTCTGGGGTCTTAGGTTCAAATCCAGGTCACGTCCACCTGTGTGGAGTTTGCATGTTCTCCCCCTGGGCCCATGTGGGTTTTCTCCGGGTACTCCAGTTTCCTCCCACATTCCAAAAACATGCATGGTAAGGTGATTGGACACTCTAAATTGCCCCTAGGTATGAGTGTGAGCGTGAATGGTTGTTTGTCTCCTCGTGCCCTGCGATTGGCTGGCCACCGATTCAGGGTGTCCCCTGCCTCTTGCCCGGAGACAGCTGGGATTGGCTCCAGCACCCCCCTGCGACCCTAATGAGGATAAAGTGGTTCATAAAATGAGATGAGATGAGATATAGTTTGAATTTTCTTTTTACAATTATTTTAAGTTTTGTAATATTTTTGTCCCTATTTTCTACATTTTTTTTCATTTTTATGATTTACAATTTTGTTTTTTTGCTGCATTATTGCACGTTTTTGGTTTGTTTTTCCAGTATCTGTGTTCTAAACCAGTGGCCAACCAAATGCAAGGTTCAAAGAGACAAAGGACAACCATTCATGCTCACACTGGTGGCATGTTAGCATACAATTAGCCTAGCATGCATGTTATTGGGATTAGTAGGAAAACGGAGTACCCGGAGAAAACCCATGCAAGCCCGGGAGAACACGCAAACTCCACACATTGAGGACCCACTTGGGATCGAACCCTCGATCCCAGGCCGCATTATGTTATAGTAATATATAACAGATTGAAGAAAAAAAAACATTGCTAGTGGAAATAGTTTGGAAGACAAATTTGCAATCCAATCCCATCCTGACCTTCAGTCGTCAAGAAGGCCTGCGAGGTGTCGCAGCCGCGGGAATTGCAAGCAGAGCAACTGTACAAACCGCCGTCCTCCTGTTTGACGCGTTGGATGGTCAGCACTTGACCGCGCTGGCTCAGGATCACGCCTGAAAAGAAGTGGAGGACGTTAGGCCAAAAAAGAACAAAAGACTGGAAGATTTGTCTGACTCAAAACCAAGGGGCATCTCACCTGAGCCCTCCACCACCGTGTGGTTGTTTTTGGTCCACAGCACCTTTGGGTCAGGGGTGCCGGTGGCATCGCAAAGGAGCGTGACGGTGGTGCTCACGTTGACTTTTTGGTCGGTGAGGTTATTGAGGATCCTTGGAAACTCCAGACCTGGGAAATGTTTAAAATACTACCTGATCAAGACATTACATGCCATTGTACAAAAAAATGCAACATATCAATGAGGGCTGGCTCTAGAGGTGACTGTGTAGTTGCCTTCAAAAAGAATATATTCCGCCAAAGCGCATACCTGGAACTCAATTCCTAATGCATATTTACATATATATGTTCATTAACATGAATTTAAATATGTTCATTAATATGTGCTGTCCTTTATTAAATCAAACAAACTCAAACAGCCATCCAATAAAAAGGAATCCCGATTTTCCACATGCTTTGCTTGAGCACAAAAAATGGCGTCAAACATTTAACAGCACTATAGTCATTTTGAATGGTGATTTTTCTGGTTTAGTATTTTTTTTCAAAGTTGTATTTTTTTGTAAGATTTTCTTCAATTCTTTTTTTACGCAAACTGTACCGTTTAATATAAAAAATATATATTTTTGCCAGATTTTTAGCCAGTTCTTCAAGGGGTTTATTATCATATTTTTATTAAATATTTGTAATTATGTTTCAAAATGTTAGTGAAAATTTTGTGGTTTTTTTTTACCTAGATTTGTTTTGTTGAGTGATTCGGAGAAATATTTAAAGTTCCAAAAATGAAAAAAATGAAAATAAAATAGCTCATTCTACCTTTGAGTGACAGGTAGCGCAGCAGACAAGTCCTCTCTCGGGTCTTGATGTTCTCCACCTGACAGGCGTAAAGACCCTCATCCTGGCGGGACGCGTTCGGCAGCAGCAGCTCCAGGCTCACGTTGGCGCCACGCTCCCCTTCAGACGCGGCGCGGCGCAACAGCGGCGTGGACGGCAGCGCCAACGAGCGGCAGGGCTGAGCACCTGCCGCCCGCTCCCAACCGGACACGTTGGTCACGTGAAACCAGGTGAGGTTGTCGTAGATCAGGCCGTCTGCCTTACAGCGCAGAGCCACGGGTTCTTCTTCTACGGGCTCGGACGGCGACAAGCTCACCGCCAAGCCTCCTACGGATACACGCGAGTCCGACGTCTATCAATCCGAGTTTTTACTTGCAATTTTAATGTTAGACTCTTGTCAAAGAACAGTCAAAAATATATGACCAGGACTAAGATCCATAACTATTAAAATCGTCGATAGGAAACCTGTGGGCCCCGGGCCGGAAATGGCCCACTGGGGTTCAAACCATGGTCAAAGGTGAGTGAGAAAAGAGTCAAAATATTGGGTTTTTTTAAAAAGAAAACTTACGCGTCACGTGGAAGAAAATGACACGGGAATCTTTTCCCATTTTGTTAGCCGCAGTGCAACGGTAGAGGGCGTGAACTTCGGCTTTCTGGAATTTCAGTGAGCTCACCATTTTCTAGAATTGAAAAAATAACCAGTATTTTACCCGCTTATCCAAGTTTTTTCTTACTACTGTGAAGAGAAGTCCAACCATGATGCATTTGGTTTGGTTTAATTTCCCCTAACGGTAAATTTTGGTTCTTGTGAACTAATCACCAAATATAATGGATTCATTTTTGGACCATGCACCACTAAAATAAGACTTTTTGGGGGGTAAAAGGGGAGAAACTATTTTACCTTCTGGGCATGATCGACATCTGAGGAGATCCGTTCCACGGGGTTGTGCCCGGTGCCGTTGTGGATGTCCTGCCAAGATTTGCAGTGGACGATTTGCACCTCTGATTGCAACAGTTCAGGCCTGTATTGTGAGGCGCAAATCGGAGTGGGTGAAACAAAACAACAAACTGTTGCGCCATTAAAAAAAATCTCTTTTGAAAAATGTGTGTTTAACAAATAAAAGTTGAGTTTACACAATTAGAGAAGGTGAAGAAATTCATCTATTAGGATCCGACAGCCGTTTCTGGTCACCATAAAAAAATTCAACTCTCTACGTTGCACGGTTTGGACAAACGTAACGAGAGACTCTTAACATACACACACTCACACACACATAAATCACGCGTTATAAGGATTATAGACAAAAAATAATATGAAAAACTTAAAACCCTAAAAGCACTGATGTTTTTTAGAAAACCTCCCAAAACAAGTAAATGGGCAAACAAAAAAATCTGAGAAAAATATAGATATGGAGAAAAACTGAGAATCATTAACATTGAGCAAAAAAAATCATGACAAGAAGTAATTAAAATATGACTGACAAGACATACTGAATTTTCTCAAACCTGACTAAAACAAATATAGCCCCTCATGCTGAGTTTGTTTCCTTGCCCCGCATTGTCTTCCCGCGTAAAAGCAAATCACGCGGCTTTATCTTCCCCCACAAAGAAGACAACAACCAACTGCTGCTTCCGTTTGTTTTCATTCAACTTCCTTGTTTAGCGAGGTTGCATTTTGAGCTGAATGCACCATTTCGGTTGAATCGGCAAATCAAGGACGGCCGAAAAGGAACACAACAGGAAATGTGGCGTTCGAGGAAGCCGCGGGATGTGCGGACGGCAGATAAGACGCCTCCACCGGCTCTTCTCTCCAAGCTTTCGTGTAACCGCTTAGTATCTGCTAACGATCAACTCCCGACCATCTGATCTTCCAATCTGGTAAGTGTCACATCTTGTTAGGGTTTTGAATGCAGGTGTGTGTGTGTGTTTTGCCTCGTGTCCCTCTGGGCTTCCCTTACTCTTGTAACCAGCAGATTGATAATCAGCTCTTGTCAGTCTATTTAAACCCGTGTGTTTGTCAGTCATTGTTGGATTGTCTACCTTGTTTGTTTCATACCAAGTTTCCATGCCAAGTTCCTCATTACCCCGTGTCTTTTCCCGTCAGGTTTGATTTTGTTATTTGTTTAGATTAGATTAGAGAACTTTATTCATCCCGTATTAGGGAAATTTCATTAGATTAGATAACTTTATTCATTCCGTATTCGGGAAATTTCATATGATGCTAAGTCCTTGTTTTTTTCGTTATACCCTTGCAACGTTTTTCTTAAAGGTTTTGTGAGAGTACTCCATTTCAAGACCTCTACTGCGTCCCTGCATTTGGGTCCAACTACGACGCCACGCTTACGTAACAAGAAGTAAGCAAGCAGGCAAACTCACAGGAAGGCTTCTGGACAGTCCGCCATGGGCATCCACTGCCATTGGATGTCCGTGGGCGTGGGGAAGCCTCGAGCCGTACATCGCAGCATGGGACTGCTGCCGAACAAGAAAACATCGGTGTCCACCGCCACTTCCTTCTCGATGATATGAGGAGGAACTGAAAAGTGAGGACGCAACAATTAACGAACGCCGCCACCTGCAATCGCATCTATTTCGTCTAAAGTCGAGGTGTCCACACTCGTCCTCAAAGGTTTTTTGTTCCAACCAATCCAGCACAGGCCTTCAAACCAATGATTACACTTTTAAGACACCAGATTGGAGAAACTGTATCCTCTTTTTCGGTTTGGGATGAAAACCTGCACCCCCTACGGAAACTCGAGGACTGGTTTTTGAGATCCGCGCGCTAAGGAGTAGGATGCTAACTTGCCATTGACCAGAAGTTGGAAAGATCTCTGCTCGTCTTTGATCTTGTTGCTCAGGATGATGGTGTAATTGCCCGCGTCTGATTCGCTGATGCCGTTGAAAAGCAGGCAGTCGCTTTTCGGCTTGATCCGGTGGTCTTCCTTCAGGGGGTGGCCATTTTTTAACCTGCAGTAACATACACTTCATAAATGGGTCTGACCAGTAGGGTTCTGATAGCAATTTTAATCGTATGATATCGATTTCGATACTTAGCTAAGTGGTATCAGCCAATGGCGAAACTACCGATATCTCAAAACAGCATTACTAACATATCTAGTATGTTTAGAAAACCAGTCAGTGTTAAAAGGCACCGAAATGCTTTTTAATTGGATTTTGTTACTACCGTTAGGTCCAAAAATGTACCCAATTAGCACAGTGTTTTGGCACTCAAGCCTGCATGCCAGCAGGAGTCTTCTTCTTCTGTGGTCCAATCATTTGGAAACAAAACCTTTACTGATACCCGCATTTTGCCGTCTTGTCAGTATTAGTATTGACCTCATAAATGCTTCATACGTTTCAATGATTTGATTGAATAGAAAGGTGACTTACCATCTAAAGTTTGGTTCAGGGTAGGCCGAGTACTTGACCGGTATGGAGGTGGGTGATAAACCTCCCACATTCAGCTCCCATACCTCGGTCCAAGGTTCCTTCATAATGATAAAGGGCTTCTCTGCAAACGATCCCAAATTCAGAACGGAGATTGTTTTGCTTTGGTTTCATTTGAATCAATCTGAAACGTACCGTGGACCTTGAGGAAAGCCGAGGCGCTCTTCTCCATGGCTCCACTGGAGGCGGTGCAGGTGTATTCGCCGGTGTGCTCCACCGTCACGTTATCCACCGTTAGCGTGTTGGACAACTCCAAGGAGTCCCACAACTTCTTCTTGTGCGCCGTCATGTTAGCCGGCCTTGAACTGTTACCCGATATCTGAAGCAAAGACAGGTTAAGGATTGTTAGTCACAAGCAAAGTAGTGGTTCACGTAGCAGCGCTGTTACGGTTCTCCCAAAAGAAGAATAAACTGAAATGTCTTAGGTACATTGTTGTATGTGGGTAAAAAAAAATGCCACAACCACAATTAACTTTGAAATAGGTTCTCAAAAGTGATAATGATTAGATACATTTTTAAGTCGAATGGTTAGCACGTTGGCCTCACAGTTCTGGGTTCAAAGGTTCGATCCAAGGAGTTTGCATGTTTTCCCCGGGCTTGCGTGGGTTTTCTCTGGGTATCCAGTTTCCTCCCATATTCCCAAAATATCCATGCTAGGCTAGCTTGTTGAACACTCAAAATTGCCACTAGCGTGAATAGTTGTCCGCCTTGAATGGATTATTTTTGTATTATTTTTACTGGTCCAAAAAATGGGTATTGGATCGGTATCGGTAAAGAAAAACTGCATCGGGACATCCTTAATTTTAAAAGTTTAGTCGTAATAATTTGGAGTCTCCGCTAGAGGTAATGGCTAATCTATTAGACAGAAAGAACGTGTCCGAACAGCTGACCAAAGGCAGGCCGGCGTGCGTCCAGTTGAACTCGATGCCCACGTTGAGTTCAGTGAACGCGATACAGACGAGCCTCAGACGTTCCCCGACGGATAGCCTGACTTGCGTCGGAGTCAGGGTTAAATCGTAGATCTTGTATCCTGCGGAAGGAAGAGGGCGGGGGGTACGTATGGGTTTTCACTGGGCTCCTTGCTCCCATTGTTCTCCCGGAGCTTTTTCCCATTCTCACCCACGACGGCCACCACGTAGAGCGGAGACTTGAACGTCTCGTTGCCGATGCGAGTCTGGCAGGAGACCAGGCCGGCGTAGCTGATCAGATGGCTAGGGATGGTGAAACCGGTCTTGGCGTCCCACAGGGAGTCTTTACCATCGGGGTGGAACTCCTTGTTTGGATACTCCTGGCGGCGTTTGAACGTACGAGTTTATTCGAAGGGTCGACGGTAGTCCATGTTCGGTACTAGTTAAGCTAGTTTGAGAGAACCAAACAAACCCTCTTCCTTACAGTATGAAGCGTCACGTTGAGATCGTCCAGGGACCCTCGGCACGGGATGACCACCCGCTCGCCTTCCCTGATGAACACCACCTCGTAATCCTTCCCAGATGGAACGAACGGCACCTTGTCATCTGCAACCGCGAACGACTCCTCTCAATCAGCTCGTTCCGTTAAAATCCAATTCGTCGTTAGCCTTACCTCGAACAAACACGTGAATCGAAGTCGACGCCCTGCTGTCTTCCGATTTAACGTTGCGGTAGGAACACCTGTACTGGCCCGTCTCGTTGACGGTGGCGTTGGTGATCCGCAATTCCGTGCAGAAGAGTCCCAACCCGCTACAGTCGCTCACGGAAAAGTGAGCGCTGGTGGGAGTGCTGGTCCATCGCAGATATTGGCGACCTCTGCGGAACACATTCGTTTTTTTGAGGGGGTGACGTTTGGTAGGGTTTTGTTACGGGGTGAGACCAACCTGCATTTGAGCTCTAAATTGTCCGATTTGTTCATCCGGTGGACGCCGGTGATGCTCAACGTTGGCGGGTCGGAAGTGAAGCGCGTCTCGATAGCTTTATGGGGATAAACTCATTATTCCAGTGTAGTGGTTTGCTTTTTTTTAGATAAAAGAACAATATTGGGAGGGCATTCAAATAATAGTCGATGAACAGGTTAAATTGAATTACATTGACTAGAACAGTCGATGAACAAGTTAAATTGAATTACATTGACTAGAACAAGGGTGTCAGACTCTGGTTGGTTCGCAGGCCGCTTTAACGTCAATTTGATTTCACGTGAGCAAGACCATTTTAGATATCATATTTAGATTTTTTTTTTTATAAATGGATTAAAAGAACTGGATTAAAATCCCTGAATATTCAGTTTTTTATAGATCTAAAACAATGTTTATTTTAGCTATTTTTAAATATATTTTTAGATTTTACAAAATGATTTTTGAACTAAGAACAGAAAAAAAAATGATTAAAAAATTACAATTATTGATTTAAAAGGGGGAAATCAGGACATTTAATATACATCTATACTCTTCATTTTAATTTGATCCTAAAACAGAAAGTCAGCACTCATGATTTACTTTCCCGGGCCACACAAAATGATGCGACGGGCCAGACTTGGCCCCCGGGCCACCACTTTGACACAGGTGGACTAGAATAACTGCGATATTCGAAAAAACAAGTTAATTAAAGAAAATATTTTCAAATTTCGATTGGCTATCTGTCTTGACTGGTCAAATAAGTCTGAATTTCCAAAGTGAGTAAGAAATTCTCCTTAACATGCCTGACACTCCACCACTTTTGGTAAAACCATTTATACATTTATAAAACCATGTGTAAACACCAATAATGGATCCATTTACGCCACCTGAATACACAAATTGCCAATTTTAACAATTGGAATAAGCAAGTTTAAACTAACATTACATGACCTAAAAAATAAATATTAATGACCTTTGTACGCCATTTTGGTTTGAATCCAGTTTTTTTGTTATTAATTTTAACCTGTATTCGCCATGCTTTCACACAATATGAATTTCAGTGATTTCAATCAAAGGTCTAATTTTTCATCTTCATGTGCCCCAATATTTTGACCCTGAATGTGTCATTCCTTCGAGGTCATTACGTTCAAACAATGACCAATAATAATCCACGTTTTAACTCCAAAGATTTTGTGCGCCAATTCCAACAAGTTCCCAATGCGGCACAAAATGGCGGAATTGTGTCAAAACAGGAAGCCAGGAAAGACTCAATAGGCCCTAACTTGGCCTAGGTGGGGTTCCTGTTTCGGAGGATACGGACAGACCCCCACCCAGGACCACGTCAGCAGGCATTGTATGGAGAAAAAAAACAAGTCACGGTGAAACACAATAGAACTTAATATCTTAATATTTTACATCAATAAAAAACGGAATCAAAAACGCAATCCCATTCAAGCCTTATCTAATCACAAATAAATGACCTTACCAGCATGGTAGCAAAATTCCAGACTAAAAATGAAAATCCAAAACGTCCAAGCCATTATTCCACAATCAAAATTCAGGAATATTCTGGAATAAAATAAAACAAATCCGTTTAACACACTTCCATCGAACCGGGGGTGCTGAAGAGCGATTAGTGCTCAGCAGCACGTCCCCTTGGAGGTGGATTTGCTTCTGAGAGGGGGCAGAGGTAAAACATACTGAACTGGGCAGAACTGGGAAGAACTGGGAGGAGCGTCCCAGTATGAGTGGACACCTCTACTTGTTGGACTAACAGAGCAAATGATTGGGACGTAACTTGTATCCAACTTTGTCTTTTATATACCGCAAAATAACCATGTTATTCTCCAAAAACCTGAAAAATAGACCCGTCCAGTCTCAACAAATTTAACTTTTCATGCCAAAATGAAAAAAAATATTACGTCACATTTTTTGGGGGGGGGGGGGGACACAGAGTTCCTTGCATGGGATTTTTAAACAAAAGTGCATCTTTTTTTGTTGGTGTTGTGGATTGGATTGTCATGTGAAAAATGTACCAGTGTTAGTGCCAACTATTTTCCACAACATTTGGGTGTGGGGGGCCCTCTGAGGGGACTGCTTGGCATTGTCAACAAGAAGAGGACACTGGTTTTGGAATGGGAGGGAGCGGGGGACAGGAAATAGTCCACACTTCCTCAGACGGGATGTTGCGCTTCTCTAAGAGGCATCCCGGAATATCCAATCTCAAAGGTTTTGCGGCTTACAAAATGTGCGGAGACATCAAGGGGAATCGGCAAAACGGAAATGCTACCAATGAATTGAATTGAATGCTTTTTATTGTCATTTTTACAAGTATAATGAGATTTAAAGCTTCACCATGAAGTGAAATAGATAATCAATCAATAAATAATAAATAAATCCTAGATAAGGGCGGCCCGGTGGGTAAGTGGTTAGGGCGTCGGCATCACAGTGGGAGGCCTGGATTCAAATCCAGGTCGGTCCACCTATGTGGAGTTTGTATGTTCTCCCTGGGCATGTGTGGGTTTTCTCTGGGTACTCCGGTTTCCTCCCACATTCCAACGTGTGCGGTCGATTGGTCGCCGGTCTTTTGGTCGCCGTCTTTTGGTCGCGGTCTTTTGGTCGCCCCGACCGCGAAAACGGGCGACCAAAAGACCGGCGACAAAACAAGGTAAAACAACACGGTCTATGCATCAATAAAAGCCAACAATGGCCATGAGCAGTTTCACTGACCCGACGTGTGAGTGTATAAGAGTTTGTATGTACATGCGTTGTCCCTTTAAGAAGCTACGTCAGTCAGGGTCTTAACAAGTTCTCCAACAAAAAACAATAAAAGTCCGGGAAATTTTGAGCTTTTCTTTAGCCTAATAATGACTAGGGCATTAAGTATGACTAAATAGTAATTCGCAGTTTGTATTTAGGGAATTTGAGCAACGATTGAAATGGTAATTATCAATAACCTTCCGGGCGACCAAAAGAGCGGCGACCAAAAGATCGGGGATCAAAAGACCGGCGACCAATCGACCATGTACCCATTCCAAAGACATGCATGGTAGGCTGATTGGACACTAAATTGCCCCTAGGTATGAGTGTGTCTCCTTGTGCCCTGCGTTTGGCTGGCCTCCAATTCAGGGTGTCCCCTGCCTCTGGCCCGAAGTCAGCTGGGATAGGCTCCAGCACCCCCATGACCCGAATGAGGATAAAGCAGTTCAAAAAATGAGATGATGAAAATGCAAGTGTACTGTAATGTTTCGCTGTCAATAATGGCCAGAGACGTCCAATCCAATTTGAAGCTAGCAGGCACCAGTCAAATTGAATTGGACGTCAATGGAAACCAATGAGCTAATTTATTTATTTTTAAAGTTTTTTTTTTTTTTTTTTTTCAAATATTGACTTGAATACCTACTACATCCATTTAATTGGATGTATGACTTGATCCCGGAACTATAGTTTGCTCATCTGTTTTCAGACGGCTCGTTTTTAGTGTTACACAAAACAATTCTGCGACGTTCAAAATGACTTGGAGCTCTTTGGACGTCCGACTAATAGATTTCGTGTGGCTTTTTCTGTCTTTTTCATTTTTGGCTGCAATTTTTGCACATAAGTTAGCAAAGTGGTTCCCCCTAAAATACCAAACGTGTTGTCTAAATGTGTTGTTCCAGGATTTGATTAGATACGGTAAAACCAAACAAAAGTTTAAACGCAACGAGTGGGTTTGTGCATTTGACGTTCCAAAAAGGTAAGTAATTTGTACGTTGCTGTTAGCTAGCATACACAGCATGAGCATGGATATTGTAAAAGGGATCATTTTATTCATCATTTAGGTGGTTCTGGCATTTCTACGCCACATCGCTCGTTTGGAATGGTCTCCTGTTGGCTTTTAGCCTTAACGTGACTTTACGACATTATTTTTATCCTAATTGGCTGACAGGAATTATAAATATTCTGTCTGGATCATTCCATGCTGAGCAGAAAGGTAGGCTGATTAACTACTTCCGGTAGGCTATATCACTTCCGGTATGCACCTCGCCGTTTGAGTTAAAAATTATTAATTTTGATGAACAAATAACATGATAAGATAATGATGTGTAAAAATAAGATTTCTGTATGTCATAATACAATTCATTTTAAATTACATATTTGGTGAATAATTATTATTTATTATAATTATGACAGCCACCCTCATTTTATTTATAATAGCTGACCTGCTATCAAATAGAGTTGCAACCTAAATCCATCAAGTGTAGACAGAAGCAGCACAGCACAACTATTAATCTTACTTTATGTTGATTTGGGACATTATATTGGGTCTTTTCCTTGTTTTATTATTATTATTGAGCAGTTCTTATAGCAAGTTCTCTTGTGTTTCCTAATTTAGCCCCACATGCTAGCACTGTTCTGCTGCAGGTGCTTCTGTGGTCGCACTCCCTCCGGAGACTTGTGGAGTGTCTATGGATCAGTGTCTTCTCCGACGGCGTCATCCACATCCTGCAGTACATATTTGGCCTGGTGTATTACCTCCTGCTGGGGGTGACGGTTCTCTGTTCGGACCCCCAGACAAAAGGTCAATGCTTTTAAATCTATCCTGATGGATGCTGGATCTTCACGTTCAGGTTGTGCTATCTCCTCTTCAGCTAGTGGACCACTATTATCCCAACTGGAGTGGGTTCACGTCGCTGGGATTGCACTTTTCATTGCGGCCTCTGCGCTGCAGCATCAGTCCATGACGCTTCTAGCTGGACTTCGTACGGGAAAATCAGGTGAGCTTGTTTTAATGCCGAGACGGCATCTTGATGTTGTCTATTCATGACATTATAGTGTTTTGCAACCCTTTTTGAGCGGCGGCACACTTTTTGCATTGAAGAATTCTCAAGGGACACCATCATCTGAAAATAACTGCTAATATAACTTTGAACTTTTGTTGTTTTTACAGGAAGGGTCGAGACATTGGCTCACCGAATGCCAAAGGGCGGCTGCTTTGAGCTGGTTTCATGCCCACACTACTTGGCTGAGCTTCTTGTCTACGTGTCTTTGAGTTTGGTGGCTGGGGGTCTTTCGCTCACCTGGTGGCTGGTGGTCCTATACGTACTCTTCAATCAGGCACTCGCTGCACTGCTCTGTCACGAACACTACATCGGCAAATACCCGTCCTACCCGACGCACAGAAAAGCATTTATACCTTTTTTGATTTGATCGGGGCAATTAGTGCCTGTATTTTTATGTATTCAAATTTTGGCCTACAAGGATTTCCAATGATGACAATTCAAAGAGGTATACTTAGCTAAATAGATAGTAATTGTTTTTTCTTTAGATGCTTAAGTGTTTTTCCAAAGATGGAAGACTGCCCAGTAGAAAATACATTCACAGATAAGATAAGACAGTAATTTTATACTCACCGTCTGGAAATGTATTTTATTATTATTATTTTATGACTGCTGTTACAAGTGCGATGATCATGTTATGTGTTATACATATCTGTCAAAAAAAAGAAGATTTTTAATTATAAAAGGCAAATTGTAAAGTGTTTTTTTAAAACCGGATAACATCTAACAAAGATAGAATACCGCCCAGGAGAAAATACATTCGCAGATAAGATAAGACAGTAATTTTATACTCACCGTCTGGAAATGTATTTTATTATTATTTTATGACTTCTGTGTGATGATCATGTGATGTGTTATACATATCTGTCAACGAAAGATTTTTTATTATAAAAGGCAAATTGCAAATTTTGCTGTGTCCAATAATTTTGATATAATAATGTGTTAATTCGATTTTGGAAATGTTGTAACTTTCAAACAAGCGGAAAACTGCAAGGGCCCAATGTGCCATGGCATATGATTGACGTATATGAGCATCCAATCAGTGAGTCGAATCCCTAAATAGACCCACCCATATACACGTCAAATTTAGACTGACCAATCACAGGGCCGTTAGTCTTCCATGCGGCAGCAGAGAACAACTTCCTCCGGAGTTCACCGTTCACACAACGGCCATTCTTAATAAAATCAAAAACTACAGACGGTTAAGATGAAGTGGAATCTATTTGTTGTAACCGGTGGGCTCTAGCGAGTCGCGTGGAGTTTAAAGAGACTCGAACGGGTGGTGAAAAAAAATCCATTAAGCATAAGAATGCAAACAGGAATGCCTTTGCGGGTTGGCGGAGATGGACGAGCAGCGGGGAGCGTCTTTCTCCCACTCGCCGCTTCGATTTTCTTCGTTTTGCTGGTCGGAGTCACTGCAATTCCCGAGGAACCAAATGCAGTTAAAGAACAGGCTCCCGTCGAGGTAAATTGTCACAAATATTAGTTTAATCATCGCCAATGAAACTGTGTTTGACGGCATTTCCGACTTTAGCATCCGAGTTAACCGCTACTTGCTAACTAAGACGTGTCATATGTAGCCGGGTCGAGTTTTGGCAAATATTTAAAAAATGGCGAAGCAAAACCAAGACTAATGTTGTGGTTATTGTAATTTTCATTTACAAGTGTTTAAATATGCTGTCAATCAAATGCAGGCATGTGTCATGCAAATTTGACTTGACGTCAGGCACTTTGTACTCTTTACAGCATTCATCCATTCATATTCTTTTCATGTTATTCTCATTTATTCATTGATGTCGTGTTCATTATCAATTAAAATTCGTTTTCTTTCTGAAACGCCCAATTGGAAAGTGGTTCAATACATTTTCAAAGAAGTACAGTGTTTCCATGCATATTATTATTTTTAATGTACTTGCACTTTTGAGGGGAACCTATCATTTAATATAATTTAAAAAAAGGAAACCAAATTACCTGGAGAAAACCCACGCAAGAAACCTCCACATAGGACACAGGAAGATCTGAGCCTGGGATTGAACCCTCGAACTCAGAACTGTGAGACCGATGCGCTGACCACTTGCCTAACAAAAGTCCTTTTTATTTAAAATGTGGGTTTCTTTCTTTAAGCTATTTCCATCTAAAGCAGGGGTCAGGAACCTTTTTGACAGAGAGAGCCATAAACAATTCATACTTTCAATTATTATTGTAAAAATGTGTGCTTTAAAAAAAAAATCATTTCACCACTTTTAAAGTAGAAAAAGTCTCCTATTGGTACGTTCAGGAATCAATTCTCACTGACAGTTTCCATATTTTTAGCTTACAGGTTAGCGGAGAGCCATATGCACCCCATCAAAAGAGCCACATATGGCTCCCGAGCCATAGGTTCCCTACCCCTGATCTAAAACAACTTTTCACCTTCACACTTCTTTCCAGAAAACAGCCAGTCTCCATCCTTTGCCGCACGTGGTCAAGGACGATGACCCCAGCAAAGGCGACCTGGGATTCATCCACGCCTTCGCGGCCTCCATCTCCGTCATCATCGTGTCGGAGCTGGGCGACAAGACCTTCTTCATCGCCGCCATCATGGCCATGCGGTACAACCGGCTCACCGTGCTGGTCGGCGCCATGCTGGCCCTGGGGCTCATGACCTGCTTGTCGGGTGAGGTTTGAATACTTAATTTATGAGTCAAACTTATTTTGGGCACATGTCCCTTCATCCTTTGGTATATAAACTGAACTTTTAAACTGTCTCGCCTCAGTGCTCTTCGGCTACGCCACTACCATCATCCCCAGAATCTACACCTACTACGTGTCCACTGGCCTCTTTGCCATCTTTGGCGTGCGCATGCTGCGCGAGGGCCTCAAAATGAGTCCCGACGAGGGTCAGGAAGAGCTGGAGGAAGTACAGGCTGAGATCAAGAAGAAGGACGAAGAGGTCAATATCTGAATTGAATTAAATGCGTTTATTTTCATTATACAAGTATAATGAGTTTTAAAGATTCACCACGCAGTGCACCAATAAATAATCAATAAATAAGTAGTCAACAACATAAATAAGTAGGGTAGTGCACAAATAACAACAACAAACTAATAATTAAATACTAATAATAAATACTTTTTTGGGAGTTTGATTTAAGTGACCACACATATTAATGAACATATCTATATTCATGTTAATTATAGATTGTAGCAGATGGCTAATTTCCATCTTTACTCCCTTGTGTAGGTTGAAGATAAATGACGACACATACTAGATATACATGCACGTAGGACAGTTTTAGACAGTGTTGTGTTCGCAATTTTGTTCGTCTAACAGCCAGGCTTTAAGATGATTGGCCAAGAGGTTCAGAGACGGGAGTTCAGGCATGTTAATTGGTATAGGGTTCCAGGTATGTGCTTTGGCTGAATGCACTTTTTTAAGGGAACTACACAGTCACCTCTAGAGCCAGCCTTTGTTGATGTGTTGGAATTTTTTGTGAGATATTAGCTTATCCAGTGTAGCCTTTTAAGTCATTCCTTCCCCAAAAATATCTATTCATCATACATTTTTGTCTGTCTTTTTTATAAGATGACTTAGCCCGATATGACTATTTTTAGTGTAAATAAACCACTAAGAAAATATGTCCCCTAAGTTGGGACTATTGTATTTTCACGACTATAAGGCGCACCGCATTATAAGGCGCACCCTCAATGAATGACACTTTTTTCCATATATAAAGTACACTGGATTATAAGGTGCCCTGTCTATTTTGGAGAAAATTTGAGACTAAGGTGCGCCTTATAGTCGTGAAAATACGTTACATCTTTTTAGAAAATAACGACCGTAACAGATCATCACCTTATATCGTAAACAAAGCATTTCTTGACTTTTCTAAACAATGTGACTTAATATTTACTAGTTACATTATATTTTGTATTATTTTCACTGGTCTAAAAGTACAGGTGGCATTGGCAAAACCTATCAGCATTGAAACATCCATAAATGTAACTTTTTTTTGTCTGTTTAGCTGCAACGTTCTAAAATGGCCAACGGCATGCCAGACTTGGAAGCAGGGACCGGTTCGTCCTCGCCGACATCGTCCAGGTGGCACAGCTTCATCTCGCCCATCTTCATCCAGGCTCTGACCCTCACCTTCCTCGCTGAGTGGGGCGACCGCTCCCAGCTCACCACCATCATCCTTGCTGCACGTGAGGTTTGTCACATTACTTTTTCATGGCATATACAAATATCTCCATAGCGACAGTTTTGGTAATATTTTTTTTGCTAAAACCCACACTAGGATCCATTTGGCGTGGCTGTGGGTGGCACGCTGGGACACGGCTTGTGTACGGGTCTGGCTGTGATTGGAGGCCGAATGATTGCCCAGAAAATATCAGTCCGAACAGGTGAGACCACTCAACTGAAATAAGAATTACTGTATTTTCTCGCATATACGCCGTATTTGTCGCTAAAAAAAATAATGACTGCATCGGGGTTATGGCTTATATGCGCATAAATTAAACTTGACATGCACGAAATGCCATAACGCAAGACAACGCGGCCGATACGGTTATTTATTTCAAAATAGAGAAAAGATAAACAGATAAAACCGTGTGCGGTCTTTTGGTCGCCCGTTGTCGCGGTCGGGGCGACCAAAAGACCGGCGACCAAAAGACCGACGACAAAACAAGGTAAAACAACACGGTCTACGCATCAATAAAAGCCAACAATGGCCATGAGCAGTTTCACTGAGCCGACGTGTGAGTGTATAAGAGTTTCTATGTACATGCGTTGTCCCTTTAAGAAGCCACGTCAGTCATGGTCTTAAGTTCTCCAACAAAAAACTATAAAAGTCCGGGAAATTTGGAACTTTTCTTTAGCCTTATAATTACTAGGGCATTAAGTATGACTAAATAGTAATTCGCAGTTTGTATTTAGGGAATTTGAGCAACGATTTAAATGGTAATTATCACTTACCTTCCGGGCGACCAAAAGATCGGCGACCAATTGACCGTGTACCGATAAAATGCTTAACAAAATCTATTTTGACGTCTATGAATGAAATTCAAGAAAAAAAGGTATCTTGCATAAAACTGACGTTATACGAGAAGAATAGTAAAATTCAATGATTTAAGGGTGCGGCTTATATGCGAGAAAATTTGGTACTCCTTATAATGGCATCAAATTTCACAGCTTTTTTTGTGAATTTTAGTCACAATCATCGGGGGGATCGTCTTTCTGGCTTTTGCCTTTTCCGCCCTCTTCATTAAGCCCGATGCTGGAATGTGAGAGCGCCAAAGGACTCTTTCAAATGTAAATACTGTATCCATTAGTTGCTGTTGAGAGATCGTGCCGTCCCGAACTCAATTCTACCCATGGAATTATGGGAGATAAAGTACAAACCAACAGGGATGTTACTGAAAATACGGAGTCATTTCCTCTGTGTTGACTTTTTTTTTAAATGGGCTATTCAAAATACCGCACATCGGTAGCTTTTTGGGTGATTTTTACATGTAATCAATTTCCCTTGTTAAATTGTCTTTTTTTTCCCCTGCTGTTTTTGGCCTCAAATCTATGGGCGCTGGCACTCCAATCTATTTATTTAGTACTTTTATGTTCCTTTTTGAAAAGCTGTTTGAGAAGTGGTGGCCAGGAAATATTTTTCTAAAGATTTGTCAGCTGTGAAATACGTAGTATGCAGTTAAAGATGATTTAAAAGTTGGAATTCTTGCCTTTTTAAAGTTTAATTGCTCAATAAATGAATTACAAGGTGTTGGGAATTTTTACACTTTGACCTGACCATCCCATTCAAGAATTAAAAATGTGTTTGACAATGAAATCACATGTAGAATGTATACTAAAGTTCTTGTTTTGGGAAATTCCTCATACAAAATTGGAATTCTTAGAGTAAAACTGTATTAGTTACAGCTATTTCATGCAGTTTTCTGACACTGTTAATAGACAGCAGATGGCGTTACAGTTAAACTTCTTATGAATGCAACAATTTGCGCACAATTTCATTAAAAAATGAGTAGAATAAATGATATATTAATCCATTTTATTCACAACATGGATCAAATCTGACCCAGTTTTTTTCTTCACCCCTGCATTAAATTTCAGCATTCAAGGTATTCATCAATTAACTTGTTTTAATCATTTCACGTTTTTTTGCAACAAAAAAGGGCAAAAGCCAAGAACTCCGCGAAAAACGGGGGATTACCATCAAATTTATCCTCCGTTTTTTATGTAAAAGACTAAAATTAAAAGTAACATGAGCATAATTAATTTGGTACTTTTTCAAAGTGAATTATTTTTAGGCCATGTTTTGCACTTTTTAAATGTGTTCTTTGTGACTAATTGGTTACTGAAACAACCAGAACTTGATCCAGGTGTTCCAATTAATGTGTCCGCCATGGCGTCCTTCTCGCCGGGCTTGCGAGTGGCGTCTCCCCGGCATGTGTCCATTTCCACCCAGCCTTGCAGCGTCGTCCCGGGCGTCCTGTAATGAGCACCACCAAGTCGGTAAGTGGTTGACCCACTGACAGACAGTCCTTGGAGGGTAAGCTGAATAGCGCCAGACGCTTGTTTCTCCGTGTCTGCATGACGACCCACCGCTGGAACAGCGTCATCTTGCTGGGCTTGGGCTCTTGCCAAAGGCCCGCTGACCCACTTTTTTATCTAAGGCGGCGGTAGCTAAGCTAACTTGCGTCTCTGGAGATTGTCGCGTCGCTCTTTTTAAACTCCTCAATTTTTCAGCCTCTAGAAAACTTGGACTTTTATCTTCTTAACGCCGTATGAGTGTTACACGGGAAAGTTGTCATCAAATGTAACGGTAAGATGTGACACTCCATAATTGTGTTGTTTTAGGGGCGAAACTGCAGAAAAATATACTGGCGTTGGATAGTTAGCATACGAGCTAGCTGCTGTTAGCCTAGCGGTGATTCGCCGGTCACGGATGCCGGCCGGCATCACCTTCGAGACGGCAACGTGGGGTGAAGTTGTTCGGGGCAGGAGCTCCACTCCGAGAGGTCACCTAAGGATACTTCTATACAAGGGGGCGCCGTTAAATTACAATCTGCATAAATATATTGATATTTAACGCATTTCCGTCGTCTAAATATGTGTTTAATCATCGAATATCTTCTCAAACGTTTTAAAAAATCGAGCTGTGTTGAAATTTAGAGTATTTTAATGAATGGTGTATGCCCGGATGGTTTATCCAATTTTAATGAGTTTTGTGAGCTGGATTCAATTTTCTTATAAATGCTGTATTACTATTCATCTTTTGAGTTGTGGATTTGCTATTTGCATTTTTTTTTTACATAAAAAGTCGCTGCTTTGGGCATAATGATTAGCCACATTTTGTAGGTTTAGGTACTTTGTTGCTTTTCTCTGGGTACTCCAGCTTCCTGAAATTCCAAAGATGCATGTTAATTTTGGATTGTTTTATTATTTTTTGTTTATATGGTGCAGCATAGAGCACCAAACTTTTGGTGGTGCTTGAATTAATCAAAAATGAGAAAAAAATCACATCTGAAAAAGGCTAAATCATAACTTGATTGAATGTTTCTGTTGTCCCATCTTAATCTTTTATTTGTTTGATGAATTATTTGAGTGAAATAAGGGCAACTTCTGTTTGCTCATATAGGTAAAATGTCAAGCACTTGATGCTGAATGCAATATGTATATTTGAAATTGTCGTGACTAACAGTGGCGGTCCGTGCATTTTCTCGTAGCGCCTTCAACAAATCAATCCAACCCTCAAAAACTATTTTATGACCATAAAACCTCAACTGCAGCAATAATCAATAAATCAATGCAGAAAAATTGAGTAAAATCCACTTCCTAGCAGCATTTAATGATTAAATACAAATTCTGGAGCTTTTCCGACATTACAACCGGGCCAGGGAGGTGATTTCCCAGGGAAAAGACAGCGATGGACGTCAATGGCGAAACGGCAAAAATTGCACTGAATTGGGGTAAAATCCTCTTCCTAGCAGCATTTAGTGATTAAATACAAACACTGGAGCTTAAATACAAACACTGGAGCTTTTCAGATATCAGAACCGGGCCCACAATTGAAATATTATTTAGGAATATAGCCATAATTTACTCACCAAAAATCCTTTTTAACTGTACACAATATCCATCCTCCTTTCTTCCTTCTTTTCTATCGCCATCAAAGCTAATGCTGAAAGTCGAGCCTGTCCTGTCGTATTTCTGGCATAGTCCGTTTTGAAAATGGCTTTAAATCAACACAACAATATATTTGTTTTTGCAGCTAGCTCCAGATACAGTTTGGTAGCTAATCATAGTTGGTGAAAGCGATAACGTATCCCTACGCCTGCGACAAGGCAATGACGTATCCCTACGCCTGCGACAATACATTGTGGTGTTTCCAACTTGAAATCTGATTGGTTAAAGCAACAGTCTTATCGATGCTTGTTTAATGCAGCAGAGCCCGCAGAACTGATTGTGAAGGCCTTGAGGCAGATTTCTGACCCTGGCAACAAATAATGGCTGAAATGTGATTGGTAAATGCTTCAATATGAAAACACACATCTGGAAGCAGTGCAACCAGGGGGGAAAGCAATGAAAGGAAGCTAACAGACAATTTGGAATTATTTAATAAGTATTGATGGACAAAATATAATATATGATTCAGATATTTCTGAGGCCAGCAGAGAAGGCCTTGAAGGCCCTGACGGCCCGCCACTGGTGACTAATATATGCCGCAAGTAGCTCAATAATGGTAATGATTGTCTGGAGATTCCCATGCATGCTTGGGGATTTTTTCAGTTTAGTTCATGAGATTCCAACAAACTATAGATTCTCACTGTGAGTGACATTCACCTCTGGCTACTTAGCCAGATGATTGGTGGAGAAATTTGCACATGGGACAACCGTCAGATCTTCCAAAAGAAGACATTCAGTGTTTTTTTCCAATGCAGTTTTAAAATTGATCTTGTGTTCTGCCATCAGACTGCACCTCGTGAGATCAAAGACGCAATTCCGTCTCGGCTCTTTGAGTCTGGCAGCGTGTCAGCACTGATAAACATCTGGCAGGTCTCTCCTCCAAGATTTTGTATTTTTTTTATAGATTGTGGCACGTGGTTCTAAATATGAAAAAAATAAATCGTCAACAGTCTTGCCTTTGTAGCAGTTTTATCTGAATGGAATCAGCTGGATGGCATTGATTATAAAAGTTCGTTTTTTGTGATACGCTTCTTTAGCCAGATTTGTCACATTGTCCCATGGACATTATTATTTTTTTGGATAAATAAAAGTGCAATTTTCCTTAGCTCCCGTCCACATGATTTAAAAAAAAAACCTCATTCCATGCTGTAGACCAGGGGTGTCAGACTCGGGTTGGTTCGCGGGCCGCGTTAACGTCAACTCGATTTCACATGGGCCGGACCATTTTAGATATATTTAGATTTTTAAAAAAATAAATGGATTAAAAGAACTGTATTAAAAGCCCTGAATATTCAGTTTTTTATAGATCTAAAACATTGTTCATTTGTTTTTTTATATATTTTTAGATTTTACAAAATGATTTTTTGAACTAAAAACAGAAAAAAATGATTAAAAATTACAATTATTGATTTAAAAGGAGGAAAATCAGGAAATAGAATATACATCTATAATCTTCATTTTAATTTGATCCTAAAACAGAAAGTCGGCACTCATGATTTACTTTCTCGGGCCACACAAAATGATGTGGTGGGCCAGATTTGGCCCCCGGGCCGCCACTTTGACACCTGTGCTGTAGATGTTTCAATACTTCAACATTGTTCCAAATGTTTATTGTCATTGATAAGTACATTGTTCAAGTTATAGGTTGCAGAGACATCTGTTAAATTCAGACCATAGCAGAACTTTAGCCAATTCATCCATTTTGATATGCATAGATGCTTTATATTTTAAAAAAAAACATCAGCTCTGTACCATATTTTCTTGCATATCCGCCATATTTGTCACAAAAAAATGATGACTGAATCAAGATTACGGCTTATATGCGCACAAATTGGATTTGACATGCACGAAACTGCAAGGTGACAAAGACGATCCCAAGACAATGCGGCCGATATGGTCATTTATTTCAAAATAGAGAAAAGATAAACAGATTAAACGCTTAATAAAATGTATTTTGACGTCTATGAATGAAACGGAAACATTTGTTTGCGACAGGCTAGCCCTTGTTGACAACTCATGAAAATCACATTCAGGGGAGAGTCGCGCAGGTCTATTTTTACGCGGCACGGTTACTATGGCACACCCCCATTGAGCGCCGTTGCCAGCTTCAGGCGTGGTGGCCGCGTCATTGGATATCCACCTCGCAGTGAGTCAGATCCTCAGAGATTCAGCGGCCTACATTTCCATCATTTTCAAAAGACCCAATCTTGCATTTTAGCAGATTTAGCATACCTGCCATATAGCATATATTTTAAAAATGCTGTCCAAGTGCGATGTGGGAGGAAACCGGAGTACCCGGAGAAAACCCACGCAAGCCTGGGGAGAACATGCAAACTCCACACATTGAGAACCGACCTGGGATCGAACCCTCGATCTCAGAACCGACGCGCTAACCACTTTTTAAAAAATATCCTATTTTTAAAGATTTGTCCAATTTTTCTGAAACTCCGAGCCGATTCCTGAAAGCGCCAAAGTCAAAAATGTCCACACACCTGATTCTGCAGTGGTTGTTGATGTGTAATAAAACTTACACTAGACGATCTTCCACTTTAGACGGCACAGTTGCTCAATGCTAAATAATAAATGTTTGCTGGAAAACAACATCTGAAGATGATCCATGGCAGTATTGACGATATTATTGTCTCTTATTCAGTATTAAAAAAAGAGATAGACATTCAGCAAACCAATTCGGGTGGCGACGAGACTGAAAAAAGTAATGTTGAGTAATGGCCATCAGAAAATGACCTCTACCACTGATATTTTTCCCACATTTAAAACACATTCCTCGGCTCAAAAATTCAGAATACCGTATTTTCACGACTATACGACGCACTTAAAAGTCTTAAATTTTCTCCAAAATAGACAGGCTGCCTTATAATCCAGTGCGCCTTATATATGGAAAACACATTAAAATGTGTCATTCATTGAGGGTGCGCCTTATAATCCGGTGCGCCTTATAGTCGTGAAAATACGGTAAGGTGTCCTTCATTCGTACCTGCACACATTTATTGATGAAGATGTGAGCTTGGCAACCCGGCGGGCGGGCGGTTAGCGTGCCGGCTTCACAGTTCTGGGGGCGAAGGTCCGATCTCAGAGGGTCCTCACTGTGTGGAGTTTGCATGTTTTCCTCTGGGTCGCATGGGTTTTTTTCTGGGTGCTCTGGTTTCCTCCCACATTCCAAAATCATGCATGCTAGGCTAATTGTATGCTAAATTGCTTCTAGGTATGAATGGTTGTCTGTCTTCTTCTGCCCTGCGATTGGCCTGGTGAGCACAGTTGGCCGGAAGAGGCTCCAGCACCCCAAGTGGTTCAGAAAATGAATGAATGAAGGATGTTAGCTTGGCTCTGTTGCTAGGAAAATCCTTTTTTTGGCGTGGCATGACTGCCAGAGTCGGAAAGGACTTTCCTGCGTAAGGTGGAATGAATTTGTCAGGGCGATGCTGGCAGGAGCCGGGCGCTGATCTCCGCGCTACTATGATTAAGTTTGATGGGCGGAGGAGGAGGAAAGTAGGTCATTGGGCAAGCGGGTCAGCGAAGCCGTGCTGACATCACAATTACACAATCTCTGTTTTCCCGCTTATAAAATGCTTCTGCTGATGGTAAGAAGCCTCGCCGCCTTCTTAGGTGCACGGCACACCGTCGCCCCCTCTCAGATGCCGCCACCACCACGCATTGTCGATGAGAAACATCCCCAGGGGTCAAAGAGGAACCCAACCCCAAGTCGCGTGAGTCTAGTGGAATGAATGGGCCAATTCCGCTGCATGGCCTGAAGTCACTGCCGTGATGACACTACAGTATATGTCCTCACATGACATTGTTAATATTTATGATGACGCACAAGCAGCCCTTCCTCAGGGTTACTTCCGACGACCAAGTCAAAACCATTGTTCTACCCATTATCTCATGGATTGTTGAAGTCTAATCGGAACAAAAATGATTTTTATACCGGGGGAGATGGTGCCAAAGTGGTCTGCTGAGTGACTTGGGAGTCATTGCTTATAAAAGGGACTTTTGTCAAAAGGAAATTATTTTTCAAACTGTGGTGCCTTGAACTATAAATTTAATCAATTTTCGGACCACAATTGTATTTTAAAGCATCGTTCCTCATTTAGAAATGGTAGCTACCGTATTTTCTCGCATATAAGCCGTATTTGTAACTAAAAAAAATGATGACTGAATCGACGGTATGGCTTTTGTGCGCACAAGACTTACAGCGTTGATATACTCTTTTTCACCAGTAGATGTTGGCAAATTAACATTTACTTTTTGTTAGTTATTTTCTGTTTTGCAGTAAGAAAACAACAGTTACTGGATCAATTACTAACTTCCTTGTGTGTATATTGACCCTAATAATGTGCTTTTGATTCATACAGTATCTCAGAAATACCACATGTGATGATTTTTCTTAAGATATTCCCTTCAAAGTTCCACATTTGTACTCCCTATTACAATCACGAATGTGGAGGTGAAAATTGTGAATCAGGGGGCGTCTTATACGCGAGAAATTGTAAATATTAATGATTTTTAAGGCAATTTTAAGGGTGTGGCTTATACCCAGGGGCGGCTTATACGCGAGAAAATATGGTGCTCTCTTTTACTATACTATAGAAAGACCTACAGTTACAACATGATCACATGAGTCGAGTTGGTACACGTCTAACTACTGGTTTTCCCTAATCCCGTAGATTCCAATGTCGTTGCCATGTGCCAAGCTCCCACGCCGAGTCGACACCAAAACCTTTCCGCAGTACTCGACATGTTGATCCGGGGCGGCGCCGGTTCCAGCGTCCGCCTCCACGCGACTTTCCTTCTCTCGCGGGACCAGCTCAGCTGTCCATAAGGTTGTATTTTTTCCCATTTTTGCCAGCTTTCATGAGTCATTCTTATTTTGTGTTCTCTCTGTCTCCTAAAGATTGACCCACAAATGTCTTACTCGCGATTGAAAGACCCCATCTGACATGGTAACTCTCAAGAAGATCAAAATGACTACAAGCGTCGATCAGTAAGTCACACACACCGCGTGAACAATGGATACAGTGGTACCTCGACCTACGATCAGCTCTACCTACGACATGGTCGAGGTACGATGAAAATTTCGACCGAATAATTCGCCCTAGATACGATCAAAATTTCGTGATGCGACCAAGCCAGGTGGCCATGACATGAGAGGCTGTTTATCATTGTAGCGCACTGTCCTTTTTTGCCGCATCTCTTTCGTGTATAACAGATATCTACGAACACTGAATGGTTTCTTTCGCCTACACATGGACCAGAAAACGCACAACGCGCATGCGCGGGCAAAAAGAGGGCTTTCTGGGTAATGAAGTATACTCGTACACAACACAGATAGGCCATGGCACCCTTTCTCAGAATAAAACTTTATTACCCACAATCAATACGTGGGTAGGCTGTTATTCCTTCCTTAGCTTCTTAGCTCCCGCGATCGCTCATTCAAGAGTACTTCTCGTTGGCAAGTGGTTGTGCGTTATCCTATTGTGAGGACATTTGTGTGCATCATTTTCGGAATATTTTCAAGGGAATACAACAGCAAACAGCCCATTGATAGCGAATGTGAGGGTGGAGGCGTGGCAAACAGCTAACCCGCCCAGAACGAAGGTAAAAAAAATTAAAACAAAATTAGAATTCAGTTTTGTGTAAAGTTACATTAAACGTATGTTTTTGTGTCTGTATATATTAATCCAAGTTAATTTAAATTTGTTTATTCCTTTACGAGTGCGTTGTTGCCGTGGATAAAGTCCCCCCGAACACCCCCACCCCCCGCCTCCGTGTATGTCGCTGTCTCTACCCTCCGCGAAATGCGTCTAATTTTACTTCTATTAAACACATTTTATTACTATTAAACCACTAGTTATGTGTTACTTTGTTAATAGATGGCGAATTTGAAGAAATAAAAAAAATCCAATCCAATGTCCTGTTTTTGGTGTTTTTTCAGAGGGTTGGAACGAATTAATTTGTTTTTAGTTCATTTCAATGGGAAACGTTCGCTCGAGTTACGAAAAGCTCAACATATGATCTCAGTCCCGGAACGGATTAAGATCGTTTGTCGAGGTACCACTGTATAAGAATTTCCCTGTTAGTCATCGTTTCATTTTTTACTATAGCAGAGGTGGGCAATTATTCCACCCTAAGGCCCACATTGGTTTGTGTTTTTTCTGTCTTAATTTTCCAGGGATGACGGTAGCATCTTTGGATTGGACGACGAGGACAAGGACAAAGCAAGACGGTGAGAAAATCGTTATTTTTGAAAAAAAAACTATGTGACCAGTAATTTAAATCAAAGAAAATGCCTCTGCAGAGTATCTCGCAACAAGTCAGAAAAGAAGCGACGGGATCACTTCAACATCCTCATTAAAGAACTCGGCACCATGTTGCCAGGTAACACCCGCAAAATGGACAAATCCACCATTTTGCAGAAGAGCATCGACTTCCTGCAGAAACAACACGGTAACAAAAAGAGCCTTCTCGTTTGAACCACTTCACAAATCGGATTCTCCCCTAATGAATTCTTCATTCTCACGTTCAGAAATCTCCGCCCAGTCCGAGTCGACGGAGATCAAGCAAGACTGGAAACCGGCGTTTCTTAGCAACGAAGAGTTCACGCAACTCATGCTGGAGGTGAGGCGTCAATCGATGGCAAAATGTCAAATTAACCGAACCTGGTGGTCTGCTCGCACTCAGGCATTGGACGGCTTCTTCCTCGCCATCACGACCAACGGGAACATCATCTACGCCTCGGAGAGCGTCACTTCGCTGCTGGAGCACCTCCCTGTGAGTTTTTCGCTGACAAATATACTGTGTTTTCTCGCATATTACCCGCATCCGCGTATAATCAGCGGAGGATGCTGACCAGGATGGTGTCCATCATGGACAGCACCTCCCACCCCCTGCATGAGTCTGTGGAGTCCCTCCAAAGCTCTTTCAGCAATAGACTGCTGCACCCTCATTGTAGGAAGGAGCGCTTCCGCATATCCTTCCTCCCATCAGCTGTCAGGCTCTTTAACAAAACAAATGGCTGAGTGTTAAGACCTACCGTATGCATGCATGTACATCTATGTGTATGTATGTATATATGTGCTTATATATATGTATGTGTATGTATGTATATATACATGTGTATGTGTATATGTATGTGTATATATATATTTCAGCAACACGCTTATTTATTTATATATTTATTCATGTATTTATTTATTAACGTACGTATTACCTATCTATTTATGTCTAAAATGCCTTTGCTATTTCTGCATCCTCACCCTCTTGCTACTGTGACAACGAAATTTCCCGAAAACGGGATGAATAAAGTTATCCAATCCAATAAGCCGCACCCTTAAAATTGTCTTAAAATCGTTTAATTTTACATGTGAGAAAATAGGGTACATTTTATGTAAAAAAATGAGTATTAAAACATAAACAATGTGTGTTCTAGTGTGATCTCGTGGATCAAAACCTGTTAAACTTCCTGCCCAGGGAGGAACACTCGGATGTTTCCAACCTGCTGTCCTCGCACATCCCCGAGGAGAAGACGTTGACGCCTGAATATCTAAGTAATTTCTTTCTATTCACTGAATTGAAGTTAAATCTACGCCAGCATTTGGTCATGTCCTTTGTTTTTCTCTAATCATAGCCAAGAATCAGCTGGAATTCTGCTGTCACATGCTACGGGGGGCGATGGACCCCAAGGAGCCGGCCGTGTACGAACACGTCAAGTTTATCGGGAACTTCAAGTCTGTCAACAACAGTAAGCGGCTAATGTACAATAGAGTGGTACCTTGAGATACGAGCTTAATGCGGACTGAGCTCGTATGTCGATTTACTCGTAACTCAAATGAATGTTTCCCATAGAAATGAACCTAAAACAAATTGATTCGTTCCAACCCTCTGAAAAAACACAGAAAACAGGATATTGAATTGGAAAAACATTTTTATTTGTTCTAATTTGCCAACTATTAACAAAGTAAAAAATAACTAGTGGTTTAATAGTACTAAAATGTGTTTAAAGTACTAAAATTAGACCGATTTCGCGGAGGAGAGAGAGACTTTTTGCACGGCAACGCGCTCGTAACATAACATAAGCAAATTTAAATGAACTTGGATTGCGATACAGACACACTCAAAAATAAATGTAAACTAACCTTACACTAAACTTAATTCTAATTTTGTTTTAAATTTTAATACCTTTCTTTTGGCTCTATTTGCCCTGCCTCCACCCTGAATTTCAGATGCAACCTATCGAGGGTTGTTTGCTTTCGTCTTCCCTTCAAAATATTCCTAAAATGATGCACACAAATGTCCTCACAATAGGATAACGCACGACCACTTGCCAACTTGCCCAGGAAGTAGTACTCCTCTCGTATTAGCGAACAAGCTCCGCCATTCGCACTGACCAACGGAAAAAAAAAACACTGAAAAAATGCAACGCTCCGCCCAGTGCTCGTAAAGACACTCGTATGTCAAGGTATTACTGTATATCAAAAAACATTTTGATTGAAAGACAACAGACATGCTTTTTGAGGTGAAAATAATAATAATAATCATGAAAACTACCTTGGAGTCCTAACTGGAACTTGTACTTGATTACCTGGAACAGTACCTGACTGTCCTCAGAACGGATTTGCGAAGGACGCCATTAAGCAAACGCTCCACTTGGACTTTGAGGAGCAGTTCTGTCTCATCGCCACCGTCAAGCTCGTCAAACCCAAATTCATCAAGGTACACCCTCATACGAAAAGAACATTTGCTAAACTTTGGTCCGTGTGATTGATTTATTGTTGCTAAATTAACACTTCAAGGATTGGGCATCCATTGCCATCAGTGGTCGTCAGCGATTTAAACGAAATCATCTATCTCCACAGGAAATGTGCACTGTCGAGGAGCCAAGTGAAGAGTTCACCTCCAGACAAAGTTTAGAGTGGAAGTTTCTTTTCTTGGACCATAGGTACACTTTGCCACTTTATTAGGAACACCTGTACCAACAACATACCTGTCAACCTCTGCCGATAACTGCCCTTATAAATGATTATGATTCCCCTTACAAACCCCCAAAAAACCTTACAAACACCGTACGGTTTGTAAGGTTTTTGGGGGGTTTGTAAGGGGAATCATAATCATTTATAAGGGCAGTTATCGGCAGAGGTTGACAGGTATGCAACAATCCTACCTTGATAGTACGGAAAATAATGTTATTACTTATGACTTAAACTCTACAAAAAAATCACTTTCATTTGGGCGTGTCTAGAGCGCCACCTATTATAGGTTACCTACCGTTTGAGGTACTCGGCACATCCGGTTATGACTACTACCATGTGGACGACCTGGACACGCTAGCGAAATGTCACGAGCACCGTGAGTACACCTCTGTTGTGTTTTATATCGTCCACCATGTCTGATTTCCTCGTGTGTTTGCAGTCATGCAGTACGGCAAAGGAAAATCCTGCTTCTACAGATTTCTCACCAAAGGCCAGCAGTGGATTTGGTTACAGACTCATTACTACATCACCTACCACCAGTGGAACTCTCGGCCAGAGTTCATTGTCTGCACTCACACGGTTGTCAGGTACGGGAAATGCTATCAAACTGTACGGAAAAATGTGATTTTGTTGTTTATTATGTTATAAGAATTGGTGGGAGGGTGCCTCTTGACCTTTGACTTTTATCATCATTCAGTTACGGTGACGTGAGATCGGAACAGCGGCAAGAGTTTGGCCTGAAGGAATCGTCGACTGACAAGGTGAGCGCCGCGTTGATATGGGTGGGCATCCCCTTTTCGATGGCCGACACGTTCCCCCTCGCCTTTCGGCAGTCACGTGATTCTGGCTTGGAGTCCCAGCCCAACGCTTCCAGCCCCAAGGAGGCGCTGGAGTTCTTGGGTGACAGCGGGACAGTGTCGCCATCGTCACACGGCTCACGCAAGTCCTCATACACGCCGCTGTCAGAAGCTTCCTGTAAGTAAGATTCCACTGACTGTGGCGTGACGTGTTGCATCAAGCGGGTTCATTGGATTGGATTGGATAAGTTTATTCATCCCGTATTTGGTCTGTTGTGTCTTCAGCGTCCCGAGCGAAGCTCCAAGGAGATCGGAGCACACCTGCTCAACAACCAGTATCGCAAATAAGGTCATCAATTGGGAGTCAGGTTTGGTTGGATCGTCATTCATTCATTTTCCGAACCGCTTGTCCTCACAAGAGTTGTGGGGGTTGCTGGAGCCTATCCCAGCTAACCCTGAACTAGTAGCCATCCAATCACTCGCAGGTCATAATGAGACCAAGTACAACCATTTACGCTCACACTCCTATCTACGAGTAATTTAGAGTGCTCAACCAGCCTACCCTGCATGATTTTGGCATGTGGGAGAAAAACGGAGTACCCGGACAAAACCCATGCAAGCAGTGGGAGAACATGCAAACTCCACATAGTAAGGACCAACCTGGGATTGAACCGTCAACCCCAGAAATGTGAGGCTGATGCGCTAACCACTCACCCGCATTCACCGTCTGTCCTTCCTGTTCAAATGAATCAGAAGTCGAGGGTCATCAATGGTAGCCCACGAGTTAATATCATTTCTAACGGTAATGAATGTTATTGTCTCTTCTGATTTTGTCCATCAGTCAGTCAGCTCAAAAACCACAGTCACGGAGGCATTGATGGTCTCACAACAGCAACCCCAAGAAGTTCCCCAAGTAAGATTTAGCTTTTATCGATTAAAATGAGATAAAAATGAAGTCGTTACGAGTCGAAATGTAGTAAATGCAAAGTAAATGTAAATTCTGTATTGTATTGAAAACAAAAGTCATTATTTAGCCTTAATCAAATTTGGTTGCCCCACTTTTGTACTTGAGATCATCAAATATATCCAAATAGAAGACATAGAGCTGTTAGCAAGCTCTGTTTCATCATGATGGTAGTAGGGTGATGGACTGGGGCTGCTTGGATAGCTCAGGCCCTGGACGAATTCCGATTATTATTATTATTATTATTATTATTATTATTATTATTATCAGTTAGTGTCCCCAACCTGATCAATTTATGCTCAAGCAGCTTGTCAATTTCTAAGTAGCTTTAAAAAAATCAAGGTTTTGGAAGAATCTAGTCCCCTGATTGATAAAATGGCAAATTCATTCTCTTGATCTCTAATTTAATCCTGCAAACACCCGACAACCCCTTCCCGGCCGGCAGGCATCGTCGCTGCAGCTCTTCAACCAGCTGGACAACATGCCGCACATGAAGAAGCAGCTGGAGGAGCGCACGCACGCCATCGAGAACAACATTCAGCAACTGTTTGACGAGCTGTGGAAGATCCAGCAGGAACTGCAGAGGATGCAAGAGCAAAGCATGCAGATGCTGGTGCAGAAGGGTGCCGTGAATATGACCGCGCTGCAAGTGGCTCCCCAGGTGGCCCAGGGAACCCCCCTTCTCAACATGCATGACCCGATGCTATCTGCCGACCCTCTGCAAACCACTTTACAACAACAACAACACATGGTCCAGCAACAGAATACAGAATTGGCACAGGTATGTAGAAACTATTTTTGGTACACGGTCGATTGGTCGCCGGTCTTTTGGTCGCCCGGAAGGTTATTGATAATTACTATTGAAATCGTTGCTCAAATTCCCTAAATGCAAACTGTGAATTACTATTTAGTCATACTTAATGCCCTAGCAATTATTAGGCTAAAGAAAAGCTCCAAATTTCCCGGACTTTTATTGTTTTTTGTTGGAGAACTTGTTAAGACCCTGACTGACGTAGCTTCTTAAAGGGACAACGCATGTACATACAAACTCTTATACACTCACGTCGGCTCAGTGAAACTGCTCATGGCCATTGTTGGCTTTTATTGATGCGTAGACCGAGTTGTTTTACCTTGTTTTGTCGCCGGTCTTTTGGTCCTCGGTCTTTTGGTCGCCGGTCTTTTGGTCCTCGGTCTTTTGGTCGCCGGTCTTTTGGTCGCCCGTTGTCGCGGTCCGGGCGACCAATCGACCGCACGCGACTATTTTTTGACAGTGTGTGGGTAATTCCAGAATTTGCACTATGTACTCATTCTTTAGGAAAACTGAATTCCAGTGTATCATGTGATTGATTGTTTTCGAGTTCTAAAGAATTTCTAGTAACAATATCAATCCACATTGGTTTCCTCTGCAGGCTCCACTGGCGGCGTCCCTATACGACACGGTGATGATCCCGCAACAAAACCCCGCTGACGTGCTCCAAATTGCCGGCGGCCTGCTGTCCAATAATACCATCGTGAACACACCCACGCTAGCCACCTTCGCGGAGGACTACGCCACCCAAATTCGGTCAGGCTTACAGTGTTTCAAGGACGTGTAACCTACTACGGAACGTTCGTGATAAGCAAAACTGAACCGTAGTTGACAGTATTTCAAACCGTCTCCGTGGTTGCAGGTTTCCAGACGTCTGCCAGCTGCTCACCGAGCTAGTGACGGGACAGATGGCATGCGAGGCTGTCATGGTGCCGTCCACGATGTTCATGGGCCAAGTGGTGACGGCGTTTGCCCCGCAGCCGGACCCCGCGCAGACCATTAGCATCGGCCAGCAGCCCACGCAGCAACCGGAGCAGCAGGTACACATGTAGCCTAGCCTAGCCTAGCAAAATTCAGCACTTTAAGTCCATTGGTTCACGAAGTAATTAATGGAGAAGTGATGAATGAACAGGAGCTAGAAAAACACTGGGAACTTGTGCGTTTACTTCATTAAATCTTTTTTTTTTCAATTTCATTCATTCAATGCACAGGAAATTAGTGAATATCTAGCAGTGAATTCATAATTTGATTTTATTAGAACTATTTGGGAGTGCAATGGGGCTTTAAATGAATAATTTTAACACTTTTTCTACATTGTTTTATTATAATGCATTACTTTATAGAAAATTTACTTTTATTAAAATAAATATAATGGTGGTCCAGAAACTGAGTGGCTAACGCGTCGGCCTCACAGTGGGAAACCTGGGTTCAAATCCAGGTCGCTCCACCTGTGTAGATCTCCTAAAAAAAAAAAAAAAATCTGTGTTTACAAAAGGGTCTGCAGATTCTTCAAGGAAGTCAGCTGATCCTGCCGGCGGCCGCGTTTCCTTTCCAGCCGGAGGGAGCGTTCGCCACGACCGCCAACCTACCGAAGCCAGACTAGCACGCCTACAAGACTGACACTTAACTAACTGGTCAGCCGCTGCGACCCATCGAGGATCCCTGTTTGCACTGGACGTTGCGTAACTTTACACCAGGGTTCCCCCAAACTATTTCACTTTTTGAATTATCCGATTCAATCGCCATAACTCGCACAAACTCACATTGAAAAAAAAAACGCCTTTGGGCTCTCAAGTAAAAAAAATTGAATGAACCTGAAATACGCTTCCACCTTTACAGGTAAATGTAACTCACTGGCTACCATTGACGGCGATAGACGTCCAATCCATTTGAACTGAGAAGGGCGATGATGAGGTACTGTGAGTTTTTTTGTGACAAATATGGTGTATTTGCGAGAAAATGCGGTAAAAAGTAAGGCAAAAATATACATCCATTTTTTGTCTATATCTCATTGTTGTAATTATTGAGAATCTCGAAGAGTTTTTTTTCAAATTATGTTCTATTTTTATACACGATTTTCAAGCAGAAATTTAGCGTATTTGCGAGAAAATGCGGTAAAAAGTAAGGCAAAAATATACATCCATTTTTTGTCTATATGTCGTTGTTGTAATTATTGAGAATCTCGAAGAGTTTTTTTTCAAATTACGTTCCATTTTTATACACGATTTTCAAGCAGAAATTTAGCGTATTTGCGAGAAAATGCAGTAAAAAGTAATGGCAAAAATATACATCCATTTTTTGTCTATATCTCATTGTTGTAATTATTGAGAATCTCGAAGAGTTTTTTTTCAAATTACGTTCCATTTTTATACACGATTTTCAAGCAGAAATTTAGCGTATTTGCGAGAAAATGCGGTAAAAAGTAAGGCAAAAATATACATCCATTTTTTGTCTATATCTCATTGTTGTAATTGTTGAGAATCTCGAAGAGTTTTTTTTCAAATTATGTTCCATTTTTATACACGATTTTCAGGCAGAAATTTAGCATTCGATACCAGCAACATGTGAGTAGTGTACACTTCAATTTTTTATTATAACACTATATTATATATAAATATATATATATTATATATATATATATATATACACATATACATATGTGTGTATATATATATATATATATATATATACACATATATACATATGTGTATATATATATATATATATATACACATATATACATATGTGTATATGTATATATATATTATAACACAATATATCACGACATAAAAATAAATGTACACAATGCCAAGAGTGTACAGTTTGGGGGACCCTGTTTTGATTCATGCAAAAATGAAAAAAAAACGGATTATTTTCGCCCCTATTTTTTTCGAAGAATATGCTCTAAATTGGACTTTTAAGTATACAGAAAGTTATGTGTATAATGTAAATACATATAAATGTGTATATATATATATATATATATATATGAAAGGGGGTACAAATACTATTTTATATGGCGCATGAGAGTAATAATGTACTATGCTCTTTTTGTGTTGTAAGAATACATTTACACTGATGACAATCATGTACAAAATTTGCCAAAGTTTGTTCAAATGTGTTGTGAATTATGTTATTGTTTTTTTGTAAAAGACAATAACATGTGGGTGACCTGCTTTTTTATTTTTTTTAAAAAAACATGTTCAATCTGTGCTGCTTTTGGTACAGCAAAAACATTTACGTAAACAAAAAAAACTATATTTGTGGTGTGTAATGTTCAAACTGTTCCTCCATAGTGCTTCCAATAAAGTTACAAATTCAGTTCAAATATGCAGAAATGCTAAATTGTTTCAGCTATGATTCCATATTAACAGTTCACTCATATAGAAGCCCAATCAATTAAAACTAAAAGGTCTGGCAGGGGTTATACGCTGCCAAACCTCCCAGTCCAAACGAATTGGACGTTTTTCAGCGTCAATGGCGCTGAAACGTGCGCATTCAACGACCATTCATGTTCTTGTATTGCTGTGAATGTGATTGATTGATAATAGCGACACTTTGCAGTTAGTTTTTTTTTTTTTTTTTTAATTATTTTAGTGTACATACTAAATTTATGTCCTTAACATTTCTTATGTAGTTTATCATGGCCTACCTTTTAATTGTTTTTCAATAATACCAATCATTGATGGATTAGCTTTAAAAAAAAAAAATATATATATATATATATATATATATATATATACATATATACACATATATACATATATATATATGTATAAATGTATATATATGTATATATGTATATATATATGTATATATATGTATATATGTATGTATATATATGTATGTATATATATGTATGTATATATGTATGTATATATATGTATGTATATATATGTATGTATATATATGTGTATATATGTATGTGTATATATATGTATGTATGTATATATGTGTATATATGTATGTACGTATATATATATATATTAAATATATAGAATTAAAATGAAATATTTTCCTATTGAAAAATAAGCTTGTTTTCATTGAATTTGACAACACATTTTCAACGCTAAAATAAACACAATGAATTCTGTTAGGTCTTTTAATGCAAAGGACATTCTGCATATGTATATACATTGTACATATCGTACAAAATTAAATCTGGACAAAAATGTAGTATTCTGTTTTTCTTTTTTTTTTGAAATATAATACGTATATCATTTTCTTGTTGTACATTTATTAAATGACGTCGTCCACTCATCCATTGCAGCAGCTGCAGGGTTAAATTCTCAAGCAATTCTATTCGTTGTCTAATCCTCTTCTTCCATTTCTAGGCTGCAAACAAAACAAATATTGTACGTATTTTATTTTGGGATGGAATTCTTGACTTACCCGATAGAGGAAGTAGCCCCTGCTTTGGATTCCACCCGGACCCTCCAGTTCAGCCTGTGGAAATGCAAAAGTAGGTCATCACAGGTATTCTTTTTTGACTTTTGATTGATGCTTCCCTTTATTATCCTCATATTTCATCTTTGTATGTCGGTATTTTCCTCTCTTATCTGCGCTTACCTGCACTCTGAGTTCTCTCTCTAATCGGGTGTGGAGTTGGGGTACAAGTTGAAGGAGGGGATGCGTCCCGGGGCTCTGCTTGACACAAAAACAAAGTTCCAGTAACTGTCATGATAGGAAGTACCGTATTTTCTCGCATATTAGCCGCACCCTTAAAATTGCCCTAAAATCGTTGAATTTTACAATCTCTCTCGTATAAGCCGCCCCCTGATTCACAGTTTCCCCCCATATTCATGGTTTTAATAGATCATACAAATGTGTTATTTTGAAGGGAAAATCTTAAGAAAAATCATCACACATGGTATTTTTGAGATATTGTATAAATTGAAAGGATCGTCTGCTGGATTGCACATCCCAAAAGGGTTGCCTGGACGTAGATAAATTCAAAAAGGAAGTCATGTGAGCAGTATAACCAGGAAGTGTGTCCGTAGTGGTCTAGTTTGTCATCCCTAGGTAATATGGCGGCACCCTGAGTAAAAGTAAGTGAGTTTTTCACGTTTTTTTTCAAGATACGGTTTATTTTTCCCAGAATTTCATTCATAGACATCAAAATAAATTTTGTTTCGCGTTTTATCTTTTCTCTATTTTGAAATAAATTATCGTGTCGGCTGCATTGTCTTGCGTTCGTCTTTGTCACCTGGCAGTTTCATGCATGTCAAGTCTAATTTGTGCGCATATAAGACGTACCCTCGATTTAGTCATCATTTTTTTGTGACAAATATGGCGTATTTGCGAGAAAATGCGGTAAAAAGTAAGGCAAAATATACATCCATTTTTTGTCTATATCTCATTGTTGTAATTATTGAGAATCTCGAAGAGTTGGAAAAATAAGGCTTAGTAATCTTCTATAATTATTTTTTTTGCCCAAGATTTTCTGATTTAAAAAAAACAAAGGTGGACTTACCTTTTTAATATTTTCTCGGCCCTTGAACTCCTAAAAAAAATTTTTTTTAATTAATTTTTTTGCAATTTTCGGTGTACTTGTTGTTAAGCGTACCTTGGATTTTTGGACGAGCATCAAGAAGCAAATTTCCCCCAAGACGTCGGGTGCCTAGAAAAGATGACCAAATCTATTGGGTGCCAATCAAAGCAACACATTTCATTCCCTTTAATTAACCCCATAATTTACTGTTAACATATATACATGAAGCATGAGAGGAATACAGACATACATAGTATATTAAAAACGAGTGGTTAGCGCAATGGTCTCATCGTACTAGGGTCGAGGGTTCGATTCCCAGATGGGTCCTCACTGTGTGGAGTTTGCATGTTCTCCTTCGCTTGCGTGGGTTTTCTCCGGGTACTCCGGTTACCTCCCACATCCCAAAACATGCATGCTAGGCTAGCTGATCGAACTCTAAATTGTCCACAGTTATGTGACTACGCGTGATTGGTCGTTCATTTCTTTGTGCCCTGCGATCGGCTGGCCACCGATTCAGGTGTCCCCCGACGAGTGATTAAGGCTTAGGCCTCATAGTACTAGGGTCGAGGGTTCGATTCCCAGATGGGTCCTCACTGTGGAGTTTGCATGTTCTCCTCGGTCTTGTGTGGGTTTTCTCCGGGTACTCCAGTTGCCTCCCACATCCCAAAACATGCATGCTAGGCTAGCTGATCAAACTCTAAATTGTCCTTAGTTATGTGACTACGCGTGATTGGTTATTCATCTCTTTGTGCACTGCGATTGGCTGACCACCGATTCAGGATGTCCCCCGATGAGTGGTTAGCGTATTGGCCTCATAGTACTAGGGTCGAGCGTTCGATTCCCAGATGGGTCCTCACTGTGTGGAGTTGCATTTTCTCCTCGGGCTTGTGTGGGTTTTCTCCGGATACTCTGGTTGCCTCCCACATCCCAAAACATGCATGCTAGGCTAGCTGGTTGAATTCTAAATTGTCCATAGTTGTGTGTACGCGTGATTGGTTATTCATCTCTTTGTGCCCTGTGATTGGCTGGCCATCGATTCAGGATGTCCCACATTAGTGGTTAGCGCATTGGCCTCATAGTACTAGGGTGGAGGGTTCGATTCCAAGATGGGTCCTCACTGTGTGGAGTTTGCATGTTCTCCTCGGGCTTGTGTGGGTTTTCTGCGGGTACTCCGGTTTCCTCCCACATCCCAAAACATGCATGCTAGGCTAGCTGGTTGAATTCAAAATTGTCCATATAGTTGTGTGTACGCGTGATTGGTTATTAATCTCTTTGTCCCCTGCGATTGGCTAGCCACCGTTTCAGGGTGTCTCCATCTGGTGCCCCTAGTCAGCTGGGATTGGCTCCAGCACCCCTCCCAATGTGAGATGGTTGGACGGACAAACGGATGGCTAGTGGGTCTCCGTTGAAATGTTGGGTGTGCGTGAACGCCACCTGAATGTCGGCAGAGAAGAAGGAGGAGCAGGCGGCGGCGATCTGCAGAAAATCAGAGGGTGAAGAAAAGATCCAAGAAGACGAAGAAGGATGAAGCTTACCTGGCTCAGAAGCTGCCCGTGGTCAGTTGCGTCTTGCCAGGGTTCTAGCGGCGCACCTTTGTGCGGGAAAACAACACCAATGGTTCCCAAGTTAACTTCTTGAAGCTAAACATCCTCCCGTTTATATTAAGAGAAGACGCGTAATGATGGTGGAAAAAAGCTCTCCGGTTTTTCGCAGATTGCCTGCCGTGATTACCGACGCCGTCCATTAGCCGAGGGGAAAAAAAAGCTCTTCGTTAGAGCGCGCGCACTTATTGCGTTGACGTAGGGTTTATGGAGGGCGGAGATATGTCATTGGAGGAAATTACGCTGAATTCTAACATGGCGTCGGACAATTTGGGCCGGAGTAAATTGGATCGCGGAGTGTTGGAGATGGAGGATTGTGTTTGATTTGTTGTAACTGGAAAATCTTGGGTTTAAATGATGGGATTTTTTACATTGTAAAAGTTCATTTATATAGATTTTTTTGGATTTATTTCAAGTGGAGAGGAGCTATTTTGACTGTGAGTATTTACATTTTTTTTAATATATA
Source organism: Stigmatopora argus (assembly GCF_051989625.1). Classification (NCBI taxonomy): domain Eukaryota; kingdom Metazoa; phylum Chordata; class Actinopteri; order Syngnathiformes; family Syngnathidae; genus Stigmatopora; species Stigmatopora argus. The sequence goes on from NC_135394.1 coordinate 14,262,166, forward strand.
CAGTGGTACCTCGACATACGAGTGCCCCGACATACGAGCAATTTGAGATACGAGTAAAATTTCGGGCAAATATTTATCTTGAGATCCGAGACCAATTTTGACGTATGAGTAGACAGCGGACGCAAAAGGCTGCTTATAAGAACATCATGGCCACTGTCTCTCTCCCCGCAACTCCCTCTTTGTAATGTCTCTGCGAGCACTGGGCGGAGCGTTGCAGTTTTTCAGTGTTTTTTTTTCCCATTAGTCAGTGCGAATGGCGTATATACTACTTCTCGTTGGCAAGTGGTCGTGCGTTATCCTATTGTGAGGACATTTGTGTGCACCATTTTGGGAATATTTTGAAGGAAATACAAAAGCAAACAATAGGTTGCATCTGAAAGTCAGGGTGGAGGCGGGGCAAATAGAGCCAACCCGGGAGAAGAAAGATGTAAACATTTAAAACAAAATTAGAATTAATTTTAGTGTAAGGTTAGATTAAATTTATTTTTGAGTGTCTGCATTGTAATCCAACTTCATTTAAATTTGTTTATATTATGTTACGAGCGCGTTGCTGTGCAAATATATATATATATATATATATATATATATATATATATATGTGTATGTATGTATGTATATATGTGTATATATATATATATATATATATGTATATGTATTTATATGTATATATGTATATACATATATATTTATATGTATATGTGTATATATATATATATATATATATATATATATATGTATATGTATTTATATGTATATATGTATATACATATACATATATATTTATATGTATATGTGTATATATATATATATATATATATATATATATATATATATATATATATATATATATATATATATATGTATATGTATTTATATGTATATATGTATATACATATACATATATATTTATATGTATATGTGTGTATATATATATATATATATATATATATATATATATGTATTACAATACCATATAGAAAGGGAAATAACACGGAAAGGACTCAATATTGTGAGAATATTTCAACCAATACATAAAATGTATCTTTTTTTTCTTCAATGTTAAAAAATACATAATATTGTGTGATTATTTAACATAATTAGAAACAAACTATCGAGGAAAAACACATTTCAGCAAAACAAGGAGGAAAATAACAGAAACCACTACTTACACCTGCAATAATATTATATTGAATTTTTTCAGTAAATTGTGTGCAATACAAAATAACTCAATATTATTTATATATATATATATTTTGTATTATTTTTTTTTATTATGATTTTATTTTTATTTTTTATTGATTTGCTTTAAATTACTCATTTTATGTATTGGTTGAAATATTCTCACAATATTGAGTCTTTTCCCTGATGAATAAAGTTTAATCTAATCTAATGTAATTACAATATAAAGAAAGGGAAATTATAGGCAAAGGACTCAATATTGTGAAAATACTATGATATAATATAAAAATTAACGAGGTAAAAGCTGAAATTCTGAAGGAAAAAAAATGAATTTAAAGTCCATCTTACTGTGTAAGAAGAGAATAGAGTCGAGAAGCAGAATGGCGGCGAGTCCGATGCCGGCCACACCGAGCGGATTGACGCTCCCTCGGCCCACCGTCGTCAAAGCGCCGCAGCTTCGGCCGGACGGCGCCGCGCGCCGCCGATTCTCCTTGGTGGGCATGTTCTCCCCTTCCACCGCGTCCGTTCCGCTAAGCGCGTGCGACTTGCGATTGACTTTGGAGCGTGCCGTCCGTCGGCACTTTATGAAGGCGGGTGTCACTCGCGCTCTGCGTCACTCAACAATGTGTGCAAGTAACGGCTGGGATTGGATATTTTTCTTCATCTCATTATGAGAAACTAAATGAAAATTACTTTTACGCCAGGGATGCTCGTTACGTCCACAGCCGAGGTTCTATTGGTTGGTTTCCTTCCGTCTCATTCGGGATGATCACACTTTTTTGGGGACTTATAGGCTAACGTAAACGACCTGTTGCAGTTGCTTGTTAAGTCGTTCCTTTGATTTTGAACAGCAAAGCGACGCTATGCTTCATTTTGGCGCCGTTTGTTGGGAATGAGACGCGTCTCAGCTGCCCTAACGCCTAAATCAGAGGTTGATAGCTGGTTGGTCATTTTAGCCATGTTTTTTTTTGGTTCACCTATGTCGTGATAGTTTTTACATTTCTCTGAGTTCAAATTTCATGGTTATTTTCCTCCATAGCAAACAGGTGTGTCTCAAGATCATTTTAAAATTTGCCCTCGCAATGTAAGCGTAAGTGTATTAAATTCACTTTAAAAATAAACATAAAAATCACCGACCCTTTTTCCAATTAATTTATTTTAGGGGTTGTCTTTTTTAATATTTTCTGTGTTTTTTTTTTTTACTAAATAATATATTTTCTTGGATGGTATCTATAAATGTTTTTTTTTACTCTGGCTTTTCCGAATAATTTACTTTCAGGGTTGTTGTTTTTTAAATTTGTTTTTTAAACTCAGTTTTTACTGATTAATTTATTTTTAAGGTTCTTTTTTTAAGGTTGTTTTTTTATTTAATTTATTTTGAAGGTTTTTTAAATTTAATTTGAAGGTTATTTTTTTATTTAATTTATTTTGAAGGTGTTTTTTTTTATTTAATTTATTTTGAAGGTTGTTTTTTTATTTTATTTTTTTAAGGTTGTTTTTTTATTTAATTTATTTTGAAGGTGTTTTTTTAATGTAATTTATTTTGAAGGTTGTTTTTTTATTTATTTTTTTAAGGTTGTTTTTTTAATTGAATATTTTTAAACTCGGTTTTAACTGATTATTTTTTTGGATGGTTGCTTTTTTTCATTTTTCATTTTTGTTTTGTTTGTTTTTTATTTTTTACTGATCTTGGCCGCCAGTAAAAAAAAAATAAAAAATTAAAAAAAACAAGAAAGCAGAAGTTATAGAGCTACAAATTCCAAACTGTATAATAAAGAAATTATAATAAATTTAAAAAAAAGGAAATCACTCAAAAACAACCAAAAAAATAAATGAACTTGAAATACAGTCAGGCCTTTTTTATTTATTTTTAAAGTGAATGCAATACGCTTCTTAGCAAGAAAAGTACATTTATTTCCAACTATGCACATTCCCTGCGACTATTTCTGTCTCTTCAATTCGGATGTCTTTAGAACTCCGCATTAGCTTAGCCCGATCGATTTCAAGGAGTTGTTGCGGTCCCCACCCATGTCCGTCCTCCCACGCTCCCCGTCCATCCTCTTCCTCCCCAGCTATCAACATCCTCAATCTCCCAAATAATCCCGCCTCCCTCCTCATTCTCAGCAAGTGTCGCTCATCACGAGGCAACGCTTCCCCGGTGTATCCCCGCCGTTACCGCGGCGCCACTGAAAATGTCAAGACCTTTGAAACGAGTTGACTTTGATTATGACTGGGTCGTTTTCCCGCGTCGAGGCTCCCAAAAAGCTTTCGCGGGCAAATCCTGACAGATGGCAACCACATTGGTCTGAACTTTAACCGAGAGGCAAACAAAAATGGCTTCCTCCCTTGTATCATTTCCCTTTAATGCTCCGCAAAGGGTGGGTTCACTTTATGAATTTGTCAGTGAGAAATTCGGTTAAAATCGGCCCTCGGCGTCTTAATGGACTCGCTGAAACTCCGGCAGACGTCATCCGATTCGCTAATTGTCTCCCTTGACTCGCTTTCTGTTGACTCGTTTTACATGCGCCACGTGTGCAATATTCTCAGTGTGCGTTTCTTTTAAAGTATTGCTGTGGATCGAAAGCGCTGTTCTCAAGTTCCCGCCTCCTAACTATGTTAATTAAAGCTCGTTGTTATTAAAATCGGATGTGGCGTAGTGCACGACATGTTCTGAAAAACATTGTATAGAATATAACATATCTGTTAACCTCGGCCAATTGCTCCCCTTATTTATGATCGCAATTCCCCTTATTAAGTGATTTAAAAAAAACGTACAAATGCAACGCAGCATATATTTACTCACATAGGGTGCACTTAAATGTCTAAAATTTTCTCCAAAGTGGACAGAGTCCCCAATCAGTCGGTGCACCTTTTTTATGCAATAAATTAAGGGTGTCAGACTCGGGTTGGTTAACGTCAACTCGATTTCATGTGGGCCGGAACATTTTAGATATAATATTTAGGTTTTTTTAAAAATATAAATGGATTAAAAGAACTGGATTAAAAGCCCTAATAATCAGTTTTCTATAGATCTAAAACAATGTTTATTTTAGCTTTTTTTAAATATATTTTTAGATTTTGCATAATGATTTTTGAACTAAAAACACAAAAAAATGGATTAAAAAATTACAATTATTGATTTAAAAGGGGGAAAATCAGGAAATTTAATATACATCTATACTCTTCCTTTGAATTTGATCCTAAAACAGAAAGTCGGTACTCATGATTTACTTTCCCGGGCCACACAAAATGATGCGGCGGGCCAGAATTGGCCCCCGAGCTGCCACTTTAACACATGTGCATTAAATTAAAGATTCTGTAAATGTCGCTGTATGACACTAACAGCTTGACTGTTTGGGTACATTGCTTGCTGACGTGCATATGTATACATGTGCATCTGTGTATGTATGTATATTTATATATATATATATATATATATATATATATATATATATATATATATATATATATATATATATATATATGTATATATATATATATATATATATATATATATATATATATATATATGTATATATGTATATTTATATATATATATATATATATATATGTATATATGTATATTTATATATATATATATATATATATATATATATATATATATATATATATATATATATATATATATATATACATATATATCAGAAACACACTTATTTATTACCTATTTATTTATGTCTAAAATGTCTTTTCCTGTGTCTGTATTCTCACCCTCTTGCTAGTGTGACAGTGAAATGTCCCGAATACGGGATGAATAGTTATCTAATCTAATCTCAACAAAAAAAAAATACATAGTGAAAAGGTGGACCCGTGAAAGGGGAATGCGCGTGCGCATATCATGCTTAAAGCATGACGACATTAGCAATCGACGATGCTGTTTTCGTCTGCTATCAGTGAGCGAAACGATCCGGATTAGAGCCGGAATGGGGAAGACGGGATCGGTTTTACAAAAAAAACGTACTTTTTTCAAAACATTTTGGTTCCCGCACAAAAGTTGTTATATGGCGTACAAAATTTGAAATGATCAAAAAACGTATATCGTATTTTCTGGACTATAAGTCGCACCTGAGTATAGGTCGCACCCCAAAAAACTGCGATTTATAATCCGAAAACTACGCTAATTAAATATTGTCTTTCCAGGGTGCAGAGATTAGACTAGATTAAAACAAAATGTAAAAGCTTTAGATGTTTTTATTTGGATAAGTACAGCATACTGTAAAAAAACAAAAAGGAAAAAAAAATCCTCTTCCCTACGTCACCCTTTGACTTTATCTAATCGAATTTCCCCCGCGAGCTCCACGATGACAACAATCTGCCTCGTCTTCCGCTTTTTTATTTTTATTTTTTTTAACGTAGAGGCGCTTTTTGCCAGGTCGCACGCTCGGAAATTACATGATTGCTCCGAAACAAAATGGCACGCACGATCGACGAAGAGCGTAATAGCCACTCTCGTTCCCGCTCTTCCTCCAAGCGCAATTTTGAAAAGCGACGCGAGCTTACCAAACTAAACCCTTCGTTCTTATAGCCCTCAAAAGTTGCGACTGCTCGTCGAAAGGTCGCCCAAATTGTCAGTCACGCCTGAAAGCAATCAACCGCATCTTACTATGGGAATGTGAGGAGTTTGCATGTTGTCCCCTAGCCTGCGTGGGTTTTCTCTGGGTATTCGCGTTTCCTCCCCCAAGTATTCCAAGTTGTTTTTTTTTAGAGAGTTGATGTTTGTTTTGCCTCACAGTTCTGAGATCGAGGGTTCGATCCCAGGTCCAGGAGTTTGGGTATTGTTCTTTGGCCTGCGTGGGTTTTCTCTGGGTATTTGGTTTCCTCCCACAAGTATTCCAAGTTATTTTTTTTGGGTTGATGTTTGTTTTGCCTCACAGTTCTGAGATCGAGGGTTCGATCCCAGGTCCAGACCTTCCTGTGAGGAGTTTGGATGTTGTCCTTTGGCCTGCGTGGGTTTTCTCCGGGTATTCGGGTTTCCTCCCATAAGTATTCCAAGTTATTTTTTTTGAGTTGATGTTTGTTTTGCCTCACAGCTCTGAGATCGAGTGTTCGATCCCATGTCTAGACCTTCCTGTGAGGAGTTTGGATGTTGTCCTTTGGCCTGTGTGGGTTTTCTCCGGGTATTCGGGTTTCCTCCCATAAGTATTCCAAGTTATTTTTTTTGAGTTGATGTTTGTTTTGCCTCACAGTTCTCAGATCGAGGGTTCGATCCCAGGTCCAGACCTTCCTGTGAGGAGTTTGGATGTTGTCCTTTGGCCTGTGTGGGTTTTCTATGGGTATTCGGTTTCCTCCCACAAGTATTCCAAGTTTTTTTTTTAGTTGATGTTTGTTTTGCCTCACAGTTCTGAGATCGAGGGTTCGATCCAAGGTTCAGACCTTCCTGTGAGGAGCTAGGATGTTGTCCTTTGGCCTGCGTGGGTTTTCTCCGGGTACTCTGGTCTCCTCCCACTTCTCCAAAACATGCAAGGTAGGTTGGTTGAACACCCTAAATTTACCTGAGGTCACATTGAAAGTAAAAGAAAGTATTCCAAGTTATTTTTTTGATTTGATGTTTGTTTTGCCTCACAGTTCTCAGATCGAGGGTTCGATCCCAGGTCCAGACCTTCCTGTGAGGCCCCCTTTTTGGGGGTGTTTGTTTTGTATTTTGATCGACAATTTTGTCATAACAGGCCACCCGGTGGAAAGTGGTTAGCGCGACAGCCTCGCAGTTCTGAGATCGAGGATTCCATCCCAGCTCCAAACCATCCCGTGAGGAGTTTGGATGTCCTTTGCCTTTCGTGGGTTTTCTCCGGGTTCTCTGGTTTCCTCCCACATCCCCCAAACATGTGTGGTAGGTTGGTTAGACACTCTAAATTGCATTAAAATACAAAAAAGTATTTTTTTTGTGTTGTTTGTTTTATATTTTGTCAAAATAGGCAACCTGGTGAAAAGTGGTTTACTGCTTCTGCCTCACAGTTCTGAGATCTAAAGTTCAATTCCCATGGGTTCCGATCATCCTGTGTGGAGTTTCCTGGTTCTCCCCTCGCCTGCGTGGGTTTTCTTCGGGTACTCTGGTTTCCTCCCACATCCCAAAAAAACGCAAGGTAGGCTGGTTTGACACTCTAAATTGCCCGTAAGCTATAACTGATTGGTCTCCTTGTGCCCTGTGATTGGCTGGCAACCAATTCAGGGTGTCCCCCACCTTGTGCCTGTAGTTAGCTGGACTAAGCTCCAGCACCCCCTCTCCCTGCGACGCTTCTGAGGATAAACGGTTAATTTGAATAAATATGAGGTTTGTCTAAATGAAACGCAGCCACCCATTGGTGCAGTGGTCTTTACGCCTGACTTTGTTGCGGGCAGCGTGGGTTTGATTCCCTCAGTTCTCAGTTTTGGATGTTTTTTGCGTCATAGCGAGTCCTCCTAATAAGTCATTATCTCCACATGCAGATCTATTCATATGCATAGGCATGTGAATGAAGATGCAATCTAGCGGCCCCTTAAAGGCCTGCGCCAAATGCCATCCAGATAGAAATTCCCAGCAGCTGGCGATAAGCAAAATTATCCGACGCTCGTCGTCGGCGTGAATGTCAAATATTGATCCCCGTCATGGAATCGGAGTCCCTTTGTTTGCCGCTGACCCCTGCGCTTTATTTACCCAC